>NW_010250797.1:59376-69134 GCF_000690775.1 Eurypyga helias | reverse complement strand
CAAGCCCCACACCACCACCCCCACTAAAACCAGTTACTGAAGGTTCCCAGGTGTAATCACAGTGGTATAGGGTATTAAAGGAGGCGGTTTCTGTTCTGCAAAATAAGGCCAATGCCACAGGGGTCCCCACATTACCACGCTCCCGTATGAGCAGCATCAACTGGAGCTGCGTGCCCAGCCACAAGCATGTGAAGAAGCCCATGAAGCCCATCGTCACACACCCCAAATCCCCAGCCTCCTCCCGCACAGCCCACACCCCACCTTCTTCCCCACACACCTTTGCCCCAAGACTCAGCCTCCTGCCCCTGTGCCCTCTTCTCACACCCCAGCGCTGCCAGATGCCGACCCTCCCCACTCACCCACCTCCCTTCGCTCCTCTCCGTGCCCTGTCCCAGCAGAACCGCAGAGCCCCCACCCGCAGGTGCTCCACACACCAGCAGATTATTGTTGATGAGCAATAATGTCTAATTGGAAGTGCTTAACCTGTACTCAGATGATCCATTTCAAATACTCCTGTCTGGAATACTTAAGAGAAAAAAAAATCAGGAAAATATGTCTTTTCTCTCTTGCTTTTTAATCTGCAGCAAATAGGGCTGTTAGTTCTGTGATAATGTGACAGTACTGGTACCATTACCCTGCAGCGAGGCACCGAGGACCAAGACTTGGTACCTCGACTAGGAGTGCAGAAAGGTGTGCAAACCCCTTGATTGCTCCAGCTCACCCCCATTCAGCTTTCCAGTATCTGAAGGGGGCCTACAAGGGTGCTGGGAGAGGACTTTTTGCAAGAGCCTGTAGTGACAGGACAAGGGGTAACGGGTACAAATTGAAATCAGGGAGGTTTAGATTAGATATCAGGAAGAAATTCTTCACAGAGAGGGTGGTGAGGCACTGGGACAGGTTGCCCAGAGAAGCTGTGGATGCCCCATCCTGGAAGTGTCCAAGGCCAGGCTGGATGTGGCTCTGAGCAACCTGGTCTAGTGGAAGGTGTCCCTGCCCATGGCAGGGGGGGTGGAACTAGATGATCTTTAAGGTCCCTTCCACCCCAAACCAGTCTGTGATTCAGTGGAACACAGGGGGCCCTTTTTACCCAGGTGGTAGACACAGAACCACACACCGGCTCCGGAAGGAGCGTGTCCTGTCTGAAGGACAGCTGCTCTGCTTGATGCTACAGCACATCTGCAGGCAACTGCCCTGCCATCAGCACAGACCCCATGTCAACCTCCAGTAATGTGCACCATCAGTCATCACGTGGGCACCGACACAGGACGGTTCAGACAGTTTTGTCTTCTGGAGCTTTGTTCCTCGCTTGATGCTGTATTTCCTTCTTTCCTGCCCTCTGGGAAGGGTGCGAGAAGTGAGAGTTTCAGCACAGCAGGATGGAAGCTTGGCCAGAGCTCAAGATGAACAAAACTGGATAGTTGAGGGGAAGAGGAAAAAATACCCTGTGCAAGAGGCCCAGCAAGAAAGGGAACTGGAGATGTTAATTTAAACCACGAGTTTATTCAAGTGTTACTACATATTTCAACTCCTACTTCCAGAGGATGGAGCAGAGGAGGAATCTCTTCCTCTCAGCAGGATGGAAGCTTGGCCAGAGCTCAAGATGAACAAAACTGGATAGTTGAGGGGAAGAGGAAAAAATACCCTGTGCAAGAGGCCCAGCAAGAAAGGGAACTGGAGATGTTAATTTAAACCACGAGTTTATTCAAGTGTTACTACATATTTCAACTCCTACTTCCAGAGGATGGAGCAGAGGAGGAATCTCTTCCTCTCCACCTTGCTGCGACCCTGTCCCTGTGCTCCCAGGCACTGCTACACAGTGACGGCAAAATCCTTGACAGCTCAACATCCAGAAATCCTCTCTTTGCTCTAACAGCCCATTCTGAAGGATCACCTCATTCCCATGTTTGCTTAGCTCAGAGCCTCTCTGCTGTTATCAGCCTCGCTCCACCACTTTCACCCGCACAGACGACTGTTGCCTTTAATTACTACCGAAAGCCCTTCGCACCAGGGAGAGCTAAACAGCTGGTGTCCACTGAGAGAAGGGAACGCTGGAGGAATCAGCCTTAAACGGCTGACACCTCCTACCCATTAGTCCTGGTTGGAACAGCAAAACACAGAGGAACGGTCTCTTTAGGGAACCTGTCGGGGCGTCGGACTGCCTGTGCCACAGCCCCGTCCAGCGCAGCCGCGGCACCGGTGCGACGGCGCTGGCTGCTCTCAAGAGCAGCATCACACAGGTCACTTCTTTCACGCAGGAGTAGGCACTTCAGCTAGAAGCAAGCCTTCTAGCAGCTCTAATTCAGAAGCAAAGCAACAAATAAATCTGCAAAGATGTCATACCTCCTCCATACAAAGCTTGAATACAGTTTGTCTCCTGAAATATACCCTCGAGAAGTTTCCAGAGCATTCAGTCAAGGAATTCTCATTAAACGGTAGCTTGTAATCCCACCTCGCACACCCCCCACCAGTTTTCTTGCTGAAAAATCACCACATAATAAACAGACAGAGCAGAATCTATGCATTTCACCGACCACCTAGGAAGAAGATCAAAGGGGAAAGGAAAGAGGAATCTAACACCCATTTTTGTTCCTTCGTCTCCTAACATAAATACAGTGGAATCAATCTCTGCTTAATACTGTAAGAGAGCAAAGGAGCCTTCACTCAGTGCTAGGCTTGAAAATGGAACTTAATCCTCTTGCTCCGACGCACATGGAACAACCCACAGCCTGTACTCCAACATGCTCTGAAGAACAGCTCTCGCTCCCGCTGCATCTCCAGCCCAACTCTACAGTTCGCTACGGTTGGGAGCACTGTCTTCTGGCACGTCTGGGCAGAGAGAGAGGGTGAGCGGAGGCCACCAGGCTCCATGCTCAAGGTGCTTTCTGAACACGCAGGAACGGGAAATACGAGAATGGGGCAGGGCATCCAGCTACAGGAAAGCAGCAGCTCTCCTGGCAGAGCCTCCCAGCTGCCTTCTAGAAAGTGGTAGATGCTTGAAAGAGTCGCTCCCCAAACCCTTCCCCAAAGTACAGGCTAAGATTTAAGGGCTAAGAAAAGCAGATTTAAGGTTTTCTAGCTAAATGACCTATCCTGAGGCTTTCCTGCGCCAACAAGCAGGGGGATACGTACGCCTAAGTGAGGAATCTCACTCCTGGTGCCAGAAAGCAAAGGTTACAGGACCCTGCCAAGACTGCTCTGCCTATTTAGACCTCTTGAGATTATGCTGTGGTCCCCTCCAGTTGCCAGAAAGCAATCACAGGACAAAAAGCAAATGCTATTCCCTCTCAAATACTGTATGTTCGGTTCTGGTGCCAAAACAGAAACCTGGCATTTTAATCTTTGGTGAACATGTTCCTGCTGCCACCAACAACAAGCTCCAAGGTCCAGCTCGGAAGGGAGGGAAGGTGTAATAGATGTGCGGTGGATGACATTAGCACTGAATACAGCATCAACAGGACAGGGGCTGGCAGGAGCTCGATTTTATACAGCCAGTCTTTAGAGGTTAATGAAATATTCATAAATAAGTTAAAATTCTCCTGACAAGCTAGATCCTGTAATACAACAAAGAGTTGTCAGCCTCAATTAAGCGATTCCAAAGAGGCAGGGCACTGCCATTCATTATTTACCAAGAGGTCATAGGAAAAATTCTGCTCTATGATCATCTTGTCTCTGTGGATAAATTAGGTTTTACAGCTCCTGCTGGAGGACGCTGCTGCCCCAACAGAGGGGCTCAGAGACACCCCAGCCTGCTACCACTGCCACCTACCTCCAGTATCTAAGAGCCAAAGGCAAAAAACTCTGGGATCGAGCTCTTCCAAGGGCACTGAGACACAGAAAGATCGAAAGCAAAACAAGTAATGTAGCGAGCTGATTAGGCTGTCAGTGCAAGGACTGAGACAGACTTGAAACTTCATGGGTTTTAAGCCTTTGTCTCTCTTTTTGTACACACAAAGCTGGCCCTGGGCAAGAAGAAAAGTATTCAGCAACCTCTGATCTACAGGCATGTCCACAGAACCTGCCCTTGATGCCTCCCTAGATCCCATAGCTAGAGATCTTCTCATCCTCTGTCATGCCAGGATAAACTGCCCACAGAATTTCATTCCTTGGATCAGATCTCTCAGGACGGTCCTCCTCTGACACAGGTATAACTTCCCAAGACTCTGAAAGCCTGTGGAAACTGGTCTCTACCCTTGTCACAAGCTAGCTGCAGATTGATTACTTTGACCCATCCTAACAGGACAGTTCAACAGGCCAAGGATGCCCTTCTCCCTCTGGACATGCACTGGAAGCACATGTTCCTTCTACAGCTTCTCCAAGCTGCCTTTCAGGCAAGGAAGAAAAAAGGAGCAGAAATTACTGAACACTGGAGGTATCCAGGACCTCTCACCCGATTTTCCCTACTTCTCAAAGGGTTGAACATAGGAGAGAGCCCCTACACCCTCCAGGAAATTGGAGTTTGACTAAATAGAACCAGCGGAGCTTGAGGTGGCCCACAAACTTCTCACAGACTCTGTGAAGATGAAAAAAGTCTGGAAAAGCACAATACTTGCAGGCATATTAATGGTGACTTTTGTACCTCAAGGCTGTGGCTACTATAAGGCAGCATCTGAGAATATCCCTGTCCCATTCATTTCATTTTGCCAAGTAACTCAGTATAACTCAGATTTTACAGCAACACAGACACCATGACCACTGTAATCACAGCAACGCAGCGTCCTCCGCGCAGGAAAACGATCCACCTTTCTCCTCTGCTCAATAACAGAAGGGAAAAAAGCTCTGCCTCTTTCCTTCCCCCAGTTCTTTTCCCCCAGGTATAGGCCTGCAATTCAAAGGTGTGAGCACATTTGAAATAGCAGGCCTATTTCCGAGCTGAAAAGCGGAGTGCTCGCCATCCTCCTTCTTCCCAGACAGCAAACCGTTGTGTTTGTCAACCCTGTGCGGTTTTACAGGTCCATCTGCAGCACAGAGGCCTCTCCAAATAATGGGCCGAGAATTAGACCATTGTCCATACATCCCCTCTGGTTGGAACTGCCGCTCAGTTTTGGGTCAGGCTTTTGCCCCCGCAATCCGGCAGTACCCATCCCACCGGGAGCCCAAAGGGAGCAGCAGTGAGGTCGCTCTCCGCTTGCGGCAGCCGCGCTTCTTCTTGTGAGCGTCATGTCAGCTGTTACTGCCTTCAGTGAGAAAGCAGTCCTGTTGAACCCAAACGGTGCTGCAGAGTTCCATAAAACTTTCACGTTAATGGATCCAACAGCAGGTTCATTTGTGTAATGGGACTTCTAAACAGACCGTTTATTTCTTTTTAATTTGAAGGGAACGTACTATTTGATCCCATGTGCCTGCCTAGATTTTTAAAACAAAGATAAACCACAAGAATTGACTCACTAAGTCTCTTCTAACCTAATTAAAATAGCATTGAGATATTAACATGCGGAAGTATAATTTACTGATCCCCTCTCCAGTCTACAGGCAGTTTGTCAGCCCTCAGCTACCAAGATCCCAAAGCTTCCACCGCGCTCTCCAGTTTGCTCGCAGTCACATGCAGTAGATGCTTCTGATGCTGCCACAGTTTTGCGTGCTGAACATGAATTTTCCAAGAGGAAATGCACAGCAGATGCAACACAACCAACCAGTTCATCATTCCCTATGCTAAGGGGGGAGGGTGGCCGGGAAATCCTGTCTCTGTTCTTCAGAGCTCAATATAATCCTACACCGTGGGGAACAGCAAGGACTAATTTTAATGCACTTGTTTACGACAAGCACTAAGAAAGCGCTCTCATCTAGCAAAAGGAGAAAAGTACCTCTGAGTACTCCCACCCCGCTGTTCTAGGGTTTACTCTACCTGGAGAACCAGTGACCTACAGTAAAAGCTCAGGGAGAAAAGCAGAAACAGGGCATCGATGACTCCTGCATACTCATCCCCCTCGTTCCAACAAACCACATTTCCAAGTTAACAGGACCACAGGGTAAAGGGAAGAATAATACAAACACTGCGGAGTACATACAGAACAAACAAGCAACAAAAGGCTCTGCTGAAATAAACTACCTGATAGAGAAAAAGATGTCTCAGACATTGACCGTGGAAACATATTTAAAACAAACAAAATTCACTGCAGATCTTGGTCAAAAACCATAAACGCACAAACACAATTACTGACAGCACAAAGCAAAGGCTTTATCGTAGGGAAACACAAATAGATCAGACAGAAGCAGGGAGCTGAAAGCTGAAGAACAGCAGCAAAATTGAATGTAGTAGTGCTATTCCCACAACAGCCAGAAGCTCTCCTACCAACGGAGTTCCTCAGGCAGAAACTAGAGTGAGGGACAAAGAGCGGGGTGGCCTAACTGCTCAGAGGATGAACATCAGCGCCATGGGGCTGTGGAGATGGGTAATGTGGAAATGGAAGAGTTGAGCTGTGTGGAGGAGAGAGAGGTACCTGCCTGTGCTAGACGCTCCTGCGGAAGATACTTTGGTACAAGCTACTGCTGGAACATCACCTGGAATGGTGTGAGCACTACTCATCTCCAGAGGAGACAGTAAAATGGGAAGAGGTTTTAAAAAAAGCTGCAGGATCCATGAGGAGACTGAAGAGCCTGTTTTAAGAGAAGACTGCAAGAGCTTGATTTGCTTAACCTAGACAAATGAAATGCTGGGAGAGAACAATTGCTCTCTATAAATATGTCACAGCATAAATATGAGGGAGGAAGAACAGTCACTGTAGTTTAAGGAGAACATTAGCACTAGAAAAAAATGGATATTAACAGCACATCTATTTTCAGCTGGAATTGGGCAGACTTCAGCTATCACAGCAGTCTTTCAATGGGACAAACAATCTAGGCAGTTTCCAGACAAGGTTGATAAATGTGTGCACTAAGCTATGCGCTGCAATTGCCTTAGTTACCAAAGCACTGGACTTTATGATCTAGAAGTCCTCTTCCAGTCTTCTGTTACTGTATCATTTCATTGTGGATCAGCTTTTTTTGCTGCCTCTTTATAACCAGATTCATGTTTTTCAATCTGATTCAAGAACTGGGTATTTCCCTAAAATTGCCTTCCTAAAACTACTGCAGTGTTCACGCTGCTGCTCAGCTGAGTGCCATGCTACTCATCCATCCTGGGTCTGCTAGTCTCACATCAGGTGTGAGGGTAAAACCTGTCAAACGGAAAGGAGATTTGCTGTTGTCTCGCTAAATCAACTCAGAAATGACGAAATACACTTTTGATAGATGGAGACTTCCCGCACCGGTGGGTCACCTCCTTTCCCTTCCTAGCCTGTTGGCTCTACACTTGTTCTGATAAACCTTCACGTTTATTTATAACTACTGTGGGTCAGTACTCTTAGCCCACATTTAATTGCCATCCCACCATAGATAAAACCGAGAATTTACATTTTCGCTCATGAATACCATTTTTTTCTTGAGCCCTGTCCATTGTATTTCTTGCTTTATGTTTAATAACTTACACAAGAATTAAATTAGGTGTATCAGCATGTCACCCAGGGCAGGTGTTTCTACACTAAAGTTCACTTCTTCCATATTATCATGGTTATCACCTGTAAAATGCAACTGAATTTTTATCCTGGCCAGGTTTTTCTCTTAGGTATCAAAAGTTACAATTCTTCAGTTTGGCGGTCTGATGTAAGCTCTAGGAAGGAAAGTCTTTCATTAATAATGCAAATGCTTTGCGAAGTGTGTGGGTCTCTTGTTTACGTATTGATTGCAATTTTCCCAAACTCCGATTTTTCCATGTTGCCTTCCAGTTAACAGCCAGTTCCCAACTACATCACATGCAGGGCCCTCACAGCTGATTTCTTTAATGTATCCTTTCTGTCTTCATTACTTCTCCTGATAACCGTCAGTGCAGCTAGTCACTGACATTTAAGTTAATCCTAAACATTATGGTTTCATCAGACTGAACTCATGATCTTGCTCCTTTACTATTCCTGACCTGCTGCCCTTAAATAAAGGTCTCCTGTTCTTTGCAGAGGGTTAACACACACTTTTACTTGAGGCAAGGGACATTCATTATTTTCATTTTAAGGTGTCTATTTCTTCTGTAAGGACACTCAATTTATGCCATTCATTTTGTGATGGCTACATTCTTGGACTTCAAATCTTCTTTACCTCCCACCCTGCTAAGCAATTCTTCTGATTCTTATATCCATTCTTTTTAATCTGCTGGAGGGTGAAATATAATTTGTTCCAATGAGCAGTCTATAGATTTCAGAGCCCACATGGGCCAAGCTGTCTTTTGAAGATGAAAGCCCAAAAATACCCAGAGCACCTCAGGGCACTGAAAATACAGGTGATACTTTTTTAATACCAAGCTGACTTCCCTCAGGGATTAATGATGGAGAAAAAAAGTCTTGACATGAATGCCCCCTGCTACAGAACCAGACTGAAAGAAAGCGTAAGATCAGGGATCACAGCCGTTGGCAAGCTTGAGCCAAACTATTTCTTTCATACTATAAAGGAGATGAAAAAGGCAAATGAAAATTAGAAAAACTAAAACATCTTCTGCTTCCCTCCCTCAGGGGGAGAAAGAAAAATAACAAACAAGAAAGCACTTTCCACCAATAGTGTTTTGGTATGAGTGAAGCTGGCTCTCAGCTCCGTGCCAGTAGAGCATTAAACTAACGTGCCGTAAGAAAGATCCTGGGACCACAAAACAGGGATACGAGCAAGCTCCTGGCGCATCCTGGTGATAGAGATATTGGAGCATGAGCCTTGACAAGAAAACTTCCAGTGACGATAAAATTGTCAGAAAAGTGCACATACACACATATAAATTGCCGTAACGTAGTCTGCTTAGGCACCAAAAAAAACCTCAAAACAAGAAACATACTTTCAGCAACTAAATATAAAACCCCCAGATCTGTGGGCCAACTAAGTCATCTGAGCCCTATCAGAGTGGTGAGCATTACGTACCACCCCTCAGAGGATGGGGCAGGCACAGTTCCCTTACAACAGGAACGCACCCAAACTGTGAAGAAAGAAAAATAAATAACTGAAGGGTGAGAGGGAGAGAAAAATCAAAGTTTTAGTGTTATAATTACACAGCACAATGATAAGGGTAATATTTCTTAAATCAGAAAATAAATTCTAGGTTCAAGTTCCCTGAAGGATATAAAATATTAGAGGATTTTTTATGGTTGTAATCACAAACTCATTTCTCCAGCCACTACTGGCCGTGTCTAATTAGGGCAAAGTATGTTAATGATACAGCGGCACAGCCCAGAGACGTCTTCAGTTGCAATATTAATTGCATTTAGGGAACGAAGCATGAATTGTGCTTATACAAGCTAATGAGTATGGGTTTGCTAATTAATACTGGAAAGTCAAACTGCCTTTGTCTTGTCAACTGCAATTAGCTGAAGATGTTTAAATTTCTTTTCCTTTTTTTTTGTTCTTCCCGTAGTAAACTCCCTTTAGCTGACAAGGAATGAAATCGTGCGCCAGAGCAATCCACGGCAGTTAGTCCATCCCACTTTCCTCCAGCAAGACCTCGTGCCCTGGCCCAGCGCAGTGCCTCCTGTAGCACACACCACCCTCCGTCTCCTGTTGTCCCCAGGGACACAATTCCCCAAGCCAGGGCTCTCTCCTCCCAAGGACACAGACACTGTCTTAGTGAGGCCACGATCCTATCAGACTTATCCCACCAGTATTTTACGTTGAAATACTGCTATGTAAAGAATGAATTATTTACCCGGGCATCCAAGGTGCTCCCCGTCGCACACGAGAAACCCCATCAAGCTCAT
>NW_010250797.1:58752-59321 GCF_000690775.1 Eurypyga helias | reverse complement strand
CCCAGAGCACACCGCTTCATTTCCAGTGCGCTGGGGAGGGTGGCAAAGCCATTAGCACCCTTCAGGGTGGCGGTGGAGATGTCAGCGCTACAGAGGTTCATCCCCAAGCCCCATCAGACTGTATGATAGCACCTGACAGGTGTTTATTCCATTGCGCTGAGGGCCATAAGCCTGTTTGCAGAAGGGCTGATGAAAAGCAATATCCACATCTGTCAGCACCCAGAGCAGGACGAGCCCTTCCTCATCCCTCCAGCCGCGGAGGCTTAACATCAAACTAACGAGCAGCGGATCACGGGTGAAAAAGGGGGAAAGGGATGAAAAGGAAGGCGAGATGCCAGGAATCCAAATCAGCAAACAATTGCTGAAGTGTCAACTTTAAAGGAGTCTGAAAATAAGGCCATCCAGGTGAGGGACTGATCAGGAGAAAGGGGCGGAAAAACCACGCAAGGAAGGTTTTGTTGGATAGCGGGGGAGAGTGGGGCTGATGGCACAAGTGCTGGAGCTCTTGGGCAGGCAGCTGATGGAACAGCCCCATCCGAAGGGGACAGACCTCTGCCACCGCTAACGCT
>NW_010250797.1:32945-58697 GCF_000690775.1 Eurypyga helias | reverse complement strand
TCCCTACCAGGGAGAGTTCACCTGGGGATGGAGGAGAACCACCTGCCACCACTGAAAAGAAGGAACCACACTGTCACGTTTCTCCTCAAAAGGGAAGAAGGAAGAAGAAACCAGCCTCTCTTCCACTGTTGAAGAGATTTTCTTATATTTACTGAACAAAATTCAAAATGCTGAATAAAGCCCACCTCACAATCCACAATCCACCATCTAAAGCACTACAGAATACAGCCTGTTCTTGTGAGACTGATGCCAGCTTTACTGGAAGATCCCAAGACCTGCAGTTTTCCACTGAGTAACCCTTGGGAATGGGCACTGAACACTGACGGCTGCTTTATCCTCTGCTGATGGGTGACGCACAACACCAATTAATGCCTTAACGTTGGAAGTTCCAGTTCCTCCAGCGCTTTGCCAGCTTGTTTAATACAACAAACTTTTGGAGGCCAACAAATAACTCAAACTCCAGATTCAACAAGCCAAAAAGAAAAACTTTGAAATGTTTAAAAAAAAAAAAAACCTACCCTAAAAAATCAAAACATGTAAAACTTAACAGCAAATTTATCCTCTGATACATCCAGTGAGCACAATGTAAAACTGACTGTATAGCATTTCAAACAATAACAAGGCAGCATGTAATGAGATCAGATGGTAAATAGGATTAATTCAGTTTTCTTTGGAAATACCAGTTCTGACCTGCATTGCCACAGAAAGCAGCTGAGCATACAAAAATGTTTGCCCACAATGTAAGACACATCCCCCCCAGAATCAGAATCAATTAACACTCTCATTATAGAAAATCTGATGTTGAAACAGCAAGACCAAATTAATAAAAAAGAAACCAGCAGATGGATGGCAACCTATTAACAGTGCAGCAGGGGCACAGCAGTTCTGCCCTCCAGGGCCCAGTTAGGCAGGAGTCTCAGAAGACTAGTGTTAGCACTGTAGTTCATTGTTTGGGTTTCAGAGCAGAGGTCTATTTAGCACCCACTAACTAGCCAGTGATGTATGTCCACCTTTACATTAGTAATGAAATGAACCCAGTGTAAAACACACCTACAGAATGAGTGTCTACATCTTGGACACTCCTCAGGATTTTCTAGTGAGTAGAAAAAGTTGCAGGTTTTTCCTGCTTTTTCCCCCAAGTCACCCATTAGCAAAAACACTGGCTCACGGAACAGCTTAATGCTGATACCTCAGTCATTCCTGAGTATGAAGAATCGTATACAATAGTCATGAAACTGCACAGGAACCTCCCTACTGCCTGGTTTTGTGGCCTCTATTACTTTTGGTCCTTGAGGGAATTGCCAATAAAATAGACAAACCCAGCAGAAAATTAACAGATATTATAAAAAACGAGTTTGTGGTAGTTCCGTCGCATCTCATCTGCTTGTCCTTTGCGCACTTGAGACTGAATCAAAGGCCCCCAAAGAAAGGAGTTAATTCAGTATGAAATTAAATGCTTGTATCTGATCTAGAACTGCTGACAAAGAGAACGCCAACTGCCAACAAAAGGAAGAACAACCACTAGATCTCACCCAGTGCTTGTTCCAGGTGAGTACGGAGACAGAGTGCCAAGGCCAGCAGCAGCGATACAAACTTTTACAGTGCTCATTTGCTGTTCATTTCGGAACACTTGGAACTGATCCACTGTTTAAATGAACCAAGCTTTGCATGTGTTACTGCTCTGTAAAACAATTTAAAACACCCAAAAGACGAACACTTACCACTTCTGCTCTTTGCTTATGAATTCCCACTTCTTCCAGAACTTGAGACAGCTGAGCCTTCAAGACAAAAAAAAAAGAAAAGAAAATGAAGTCCAGAATATATTTTTGAGGATTAATAAGACTATATTCCTCCCTCCCAACCAACACAAGCATCAAGGGAAAGATGATTTTCATGACACTTAAAAGGAATTATAAATGCTGGGTCTTGTTATGTCCTAGCTGGGCAGGGACTTTGTACAAGGGCAGGGAGTGACAGGACAAGGGGTGACGGGTTTACACTGAAAGAGGGAGATGAAGATGGGACATCAGGAAGAAATTCTTCCCGCAGCGGGTGGGGAGGCACTGGGACAGGTTGCCCAGAGAAGCTGTGGATGCCCCATCCCTGGAAGTGTCCAAGGCCAGGCTGGATGAGGCTGGGAGCAACCTGGTCTAGTGGAAGGTGTCCCTGCCCATGGCAGGGGAGTTGGAACTAGATGGTCTTTAAGGTCCCTTCCAACCCAAACCATTCTATGATTCTATCAGCATCCCATTCCATGAGACAATCCCATCCCAAAGAGCCTGCAGCCTACATAACCAAGAAAGAAGAGGTTTCTTGCAGAGAGGAAATCTCACTGGTTTAGCTATCTAAAATTTCAATCCCATGGTCCAGTCAGAGAACCATGCCTCCTCTCCACTTCTTTGGAAGTTGCATAGAGTGGTCCAAACCCCACCCAATTCTGCCAGCTTAACTTTGGAGAAAGAAGAGCCTTGTTCCACAGCTCCTGAAAGGGAGGTGGGGGGTCGGCAGTGTAAGCTTCGTGGAGAATGTTCCATTGAAGTTTCTGGTGTTCAGGGTTGGGTTTGGAAGCCTTCAAAATTGTGGTGGTAGAATACAAAGCAAATCCTCTCTGCAACATGAGTGAACTGCTGCGAGAAACAGTCCCAATGCAAGGTTGTTTCTTTTTTAAGAGGAAATTTGAAATCTAAAGAATCTCAAAGCACAGTGAAAATATTGTGTTATCCCTGTATAATATGGGGAGAAATGGGAATCTGACTCAGAGGAGGAGCCTTCAGAGTTTTGTTTCTGAAAAGGGATTTTAAATTAAATGGGTATTTTGGAGGGAAGAGAAGCCACAGACACTACTTGAGTGTTATTACTTCCCGCATCGTTTATTTCACACTTTGCTAGTCTGCAACCAGCCTCTCTGGTTAGCAGAAAGCCCAGAAAATAGTCACAACTGATGACAGAGAAGCTAATTTAAACAATGTAAACAAACAAAACAGGAACTAAAAGAAACTTTCCTACAAACCCATTCACATAATTTCAAGCAGATTCTCATTAAAACCCTCTGGAGCCCCTCTCACCACACACAAAATGGGTCTTTTGAGTGCTACATCCAAACCGGAGAGAAACAGCAATGAATGAAACCTTTTCATTACAATGAAAAGGAAAACATTAAGCTTTAAAGGCTAACTGCACTAAAATGCAAGCAAACAAAAAAAATCATTCTTAGGGTTCAGCACAGCAGAAGTTCCATTTTGCAACCAACCAACCAACCAGTTTCAGACTTCCCCGGCCCCAGAGCTCAGCAGAAACTGAAAAGTCACAGATTCTTGCTGTGCAGGGCCTGGGATGATGTGACATTATTTAGGGAACAGACACTCAAATAAGATGAAAAGGGGTTTAATACAAGCCTGGGACCTGGCACAGGGAAATGAAACACGTTCATTAAACACCGCGGGAGATGCCAGTCCCAACCAAACACAGAGTGCATGTACAAGCAAGTGAGAAGAAAAAATGAGATTATCACCAAGTTTGATGCTGAAACGTTAGGAAACTATAAATTTGCAGACATCTGGGAAAGACTTTTTTCCCCACTACTATTGAATCAGGTAGAATTAGAGCAGCAGGCTGGAGCCAGAAAAGTGTCACATGAAGAATTAGAAAGCATCCCCCTCGGAGATGTTATTTATGACAGATGCTAGCACAGCCTTTGCAAAACACCCCAAGACTGAATATTTTTGATCACACCCCCCCAACTTTTCTGTATATTTAATAGCCTTCATCTATATGAAGATGTGTATGACCTTCAGATGAGAAATCCTTGCCTATTCTAAACTAGATATAAAGTGCCACGGAGAATTACGTATTTGCTTACAGTAGCTACCACTCCTGAATCTGAGGGTCATTTCCCTGTTCAGCCTCCTGTTAGTACGGACCTGTATAGAACCAGGGAGTAATTCAGGCTGGAAGAGGCCAGTTCAATCTGCTGCTCAGAGCAGGGTCAGCTGCACCAGGATGCTCAGGGCTCGTGGTCAGCTGGGTCTGAGAATCTCCAAGGAGGTGAACTCTAAAACCTCTGAGCAAGCTGAGCCAAGCTTTGGTCACCTTCACAGTGGAAATATTTTCCTTTATAATATCAACACAACAGGACCATAGGAACTTGTTTCACTGGATGGTATAAGAGCATTTTAATGTACAAGACCTTGATAAAATTTGGGGAAAAAAGAGATGAAAAGACCCTGACATGTTTTACTTCAGGAAGAGGCTGCAAAACCTTAAAGACAGGAGAGAAATAATACAAAGGAATGGGAGAAATTGGAAATATAAGCAGGAAATATTCCATAATTTACCTTACATAAGGTAAATATGTCTTTGGGAAAATAACCAAATACAAACCTCTCAAGCTGCTGTGCCAGCAGAGACCTAGAGGCAAACCTGGACAACAACTCCAAAACAGCAGCATGGTAACAGCAGATCAATACGATTTGGAGAAGCAATCAGATAAGAATTAAATCACAAAGTAGGTTTACTTCATTACATTTATTTCCAGGCAGCTCATCTCAAAGGAAAGAGTAGCTAACTGGTGGGAATTGACAGCAACTAAACTTACAAGATTGCTGGAAGAAATGATTTATGAAGATTAAAAGATTTTTAGGTCTATGGTTTGACTACAACTCTCACAGAAGAGCAAAAGGGACATACTTAATGCATTCAGAGCCGTTACAATGATACAGCTGGAAACAGAAGGCTTTTCCAGCATAGCTGATCCTGCCCAACGCACCTGCAGACCGGAGCAGGGACCCTCCTGACCACCCGCTCCCCGCTCGTGCCCATGTATGCAGCCAGGCACAGAAGCACAAGACAAAGCCCAAATTTTCGGTGGGGTCCCCTGTGTCCGCTCTCGCCTGGCTGGGAAACAGATGATCCGAATGCTTTATCACATCCAGTTTGTAAACATTAGCCCTACCCCAGACTTTTTATTAGCTTAAATCAAATATTGAACCTAGCTCAGCTGTTAGAGGACAGCTGCTTGTGAAGTGATTCACTGCCATATTCCTTCTAGGCCACAAGAAAATACAACCTAATCACCAGCAGCATGACAGATGCACACATTTTTAATTATGAGGAAGAAATTAGGCTCTGAACTTATTCCCACGTCTCAGTTAATCAGAGTGCTTTGGAGGAGCTGCCAGCCACCACAGCCATGGAAGGAGGGAGCGCAGAGGGCCCTGGGAGGGTGGCTGACAGCGCGCGGAGCCCCTGTGCCCAGCCCCGCTCCCGGCATTTCCCGGGAAAGACCTGAAAGAAACAGTGTTGTTTCTCAGAATTCACCTTGTTGGGAACGAACTGTTGGATTTCTCATTTCGATCACCCCAGGCCACTCGCAGCTAACAAAAGCACGAGCAACGAAGCAGAGTCATTTAGGGAGTCTGAGAAGGAGCGGGTGTGCAAGAGTCCCTGACCCCTGCACCCGCAGGCACGGGAGGGCTATCCACGGCAGGTGCTCGAGGGGTTTGCCAGCCCAGCTCTCAGCTTCGCACCAGGAAAAGCAATGTCCTACCTATACACGGCTCAACGCTGCCTTATGGGCTTTCCAACTGGACACATTCACCTTGGTATCCCAGGAATCTCTCAGTAGAGATATTTGCATGTTGAATTTTCAGGCTGTGCATAAAAGTTAATCTAAAGTTCCAAGGAAATTCTCATTATTTAACACACATGTTAAATTCCCACCACCGAGCTCAAGCATTAAGAAATCTGATAAACAAAGAGATATTGAGAAGCAGATATACAAATACATGAAGGCAGCACAACCAGGTAAAAGAAAATCAAGTATCAAAGCAGGAAAAAAATCCTCTCAAGAACATAGTCAATTACTTTAAGCCTCCAAAAAAAGGGTTTGTCAGTTCAAAACATTCATCTTACATGACAACACAGTCTAATCTACTGTCAATGCTACTGTCATCCTCAAAAGAGAGTGGCAGGAAAGGAAAGATAACCTGTGCTCTGGCCTCACCGGGATACTGCAGCTCAGGGCTGAGAGAGGAGCAGGAACGGTTTCCAAGGAGAGCAACCGATTCGGCGCCCAAGGAGACATTTCTGAATTGTGTAGCTTGCTTCCCTGCATCAATAATTCAGCTTCTACACCTTCCAAAAGTCAGCCTTCACTGACACTGCTGGAAAGGAGCTGGTCAGGGAGGGTTTAATGAATGAAACTCAAGCAGTCTGGTGTTTACAAGGCAGATGTTAACACCGATTGCATCAACAGCCCCACACTCTTCTCCGGGGGCTGAACATAAACCGACTGCCCTGACCGATAGGCAAGCAGCTCAGATGTGAGACTCACTTGTAGGAAAAAATTAGCTACTCAATCTCTAATGAACAGTCTTTCTCTACACAACAATACCCTCCGCTCTACAAGCAATTAGCAAATCGAAGCGCTCTCTTTGTGGCCCTGCATTAATTTACTCCTCGACGTTGCACATTAAATAGCTCACAGGTACGGCACAGCACAGTAGCAGCAGCAGCCAAAGCCATAAAATTAAAGCTTGCTTCAAAGAGTTAGGGAAGCAAAATTACACGTGCTGCATACACGGAATAAATCAAAACAACCTTCATTTGGAAACATCATTTCAGTGTAATGCTTTCATCAAAAAACATGATTATCTTAACAGTCACATTAATACAACGTAGGTACTTTACAAGGGAGAGAAACAAGCAGCACATTCACCACCTCAAATTAAAGAGAGTCATTTTTATTCTTCCTCATCAAGGTGAAATACCTGAGAATATACATGGCTGCCTGCCCCGGGGTTGCGCGTCCCCGGCGATACATCGCACCGGCGGGTCCCCAGAAGGACGGCCACTTGTTGGAAGGGCAGCAGCACCGCACGGGAGGGCAAGGGGAGGCTGTTCAGCCTGGCAGAGCTGTAACACAGCTGCAAAACATGGCATTTCTACAGCGTGATAAACCCACCATACCCCCAGCAGTCTTTTACATGGCAACAGTTGTATGCAAATTCAAGTCAAGTGTGATGACAGGCAAATTTAGGTATAAGGTTAATTAATAGCTTTTTCAAATTAACTTCCAAGATAAATTCCAGCCTCTCCTCTTTGAGAAAGTTAAGACACGATTTAAATTTAGAAGGATCTATCAGCGTCTGATCACAGAAATATGGCGTGTTGTATGTTCTCCCATGCCAAATCACTTCCGTTTCCTTGTGCTGGCTGCCCCCCATCCGCCGGGTAATTTCACAGGAACTTACTTATCTGATCGCTTACAGAAGAAGGTGTAAGATGAAGCTCCCTGGCTCGAGCTAGATGGCCTTTATGTGTGGCTGAAGTGCAATATGACCTACAACAGAGGCCAGGCCAGCACATCTTATCTGATGCCATAAGCTGGGGAAGAAGGGAAAACAGAGCACAACACCACCTCTTTCTATCAGATTCAGGAGACACAAGGAAAATACAGTGCATCGAAGCTGCAGCTGAAATACAGAAGGAAACCCCAAAACATGGCTGCACTCCCAGGGCACGTCTGAGGCAGAGAGCACTGACGGTAACACCGTTCAGTCAGGTTTACAAACGGACAGCCCTGCGCACCGGGCTGATGAGATACAGGGAGCAACAGAGCAGTATCGCGAGGACACTTTGAAGAGAAGGTTGCAATCGCTCATTCTCTCTCACGCAAAGATATTTCTGTAAGATTCTGGCTCATAGTGAACACAGGAGGAAAACTCTTATTTCACAAAAGCCACAGACAGCTTATTTATGGGGGTGGCAGAGACCAAAAGAGAAGTATCTCACCAGCCACTTGCAGTTAGACTTCAGTTTATTTGCATACTATGATCCTGCATATTAAATATTGTGAGAACTGAAATGAAATTTTCATTAGCGTGCAATCTGAAAACTCACCCATGGGATTCAGTCCCCAACAGTTAACACATGGGTTTGCCTGTTTGTACCCTGAAGTGACACATCCACTTGTGCCATGCCAGCCAGTATCTTCCACCTCCAACCCATTAGCACACCGTTACGGCAGCCCGGCACAGTATTGTATCAGCCCCTCTGAAGTGCACTGCAACATTACACCAGGTTAAATGGTCATTTCTAATTCAAAATATTTTGATGCTTTGTAGATTAAATTACTGATCTTTCACAAAATTGTATCAGTGGTGGAGATCACAATCAGGAAGACAGTTTAGTATCAGGCATAGCTAAAGAATATCCTGCTGCTTTACAGATCCAATTTTGCTGTTCTGAAGAAAGTTTCTCCCGGTTATAAAATCAAATGTACCTCCTTTATAAAGTGGGAATTAAGAGCTACAAATAAACTGGTGTTGTCTCAAAAGCATCAAAACCCCCTTGAGATATTGCGAGACTAGAGGCAGTGGGGGGCTCGGTCTGATGCAAAGGGGATGGGGAAATTCCCCAACAGCTTCCAAACGTGTTGCAGAAATGCAGACGCAGCGAAGCGACACCCTCCGAGACTTGCAGAAAAGCTGCCATAGGCAACCCAGAGACCATTACTTACTGATTTACACTATGGATAGGCTTACAGCTCAAGGAAAAGCATGTGTCTGAGACCACAGATTATGTGGTTTTCCATGTAATTTAGTCCTTCTTAATTTTACCCCAAGCAAGGACAGGCAACACAGGAAACGAGTGTTGCCTGTGAGCAAGATGTCTCACATCCCCAGGGACTCCTGGGCATCACAGCAAACCGCAGCACCCAGGGACTGAAGGCTACTGCTCGGTGCGGAGTTGTGAAGGGTGTTTTTCATCAAAAAACAAGAGCTGCTACTTCTTTCGAGAACCAGTTTTCTCCTGGATTTGATGTCAGCAGAGAAATGCCGCCCCCAAGTGAGAGACAAAAGGCAGCCGGTTCCCACATGAAGGATGAGCAAAGCAAAGGCTCTTGGGTGCTAAACAACAAGAAACGATACTGCAAATTGAAAAATTGCTGGAGTCACAGTTATAATTACTAAAGATACAGGGAAAACTTCTGCAAGACACGGGCTCCTGTCAACGCACTATCAAGATTTACTGGACAAAGAGATAATAACCAAACCTTTCTCTTGCTCTTAAGTCTCAAGGACAGATCAATCTCTCTTCTTCTGTTTTAAAAGACACAGTCACTTAGTAATGTCAAGAATTCTCAACAGTAAACTTACTATAATGAAATCACCCCAAATTCTCACTGGTTATGCTATGAGAAAGAGGCCAAAACAAAGTCAGTGTGGAACAACTGGTAAGAGGAAGATAGGATTTCAAGAAGAGATTGCCCACATTCTTATTCCTGGCAAGTCACTTGACCTAGCTTAAAATAAACTGTGTAGCTCTGCAGCAGAGACCTAGCTTTTGTTCCCACTCTGCCTAAGGACAGCTGAGAGACCGGGGCAACATACTAAACTCTCTGGAACTGCTTTTTTCCCCTCCCTCTTTAATGTAAAGATAATACTCACTCTGTAAAACCATCCCGAAATCTCTGACCAAAGGTTATCTCTGAGCACAAGGTGCCACTACTGACCCAACGCGATGGGCCACGCCACTCGGGCAGGAAAGGGATTAAGTACCGTATCAAGCGCAGAACTCCAGCACCTCCATGTTCAGAGGTGGAGGTAACCTCATCTCCCTGATTCCTAAAGCAAAGGTGACCTTCACAACTGCAGTAAAATGTAAAACTTGGAGAAAGAACCTGAGCTTCTCAAAATATATTCCATCAACCCTGTCTGCATAATCTCCCAGGCAGATGCTGTCAGGGTAGGAACACGGTACCAAAGCAAACTGGGAGACAGAAAATTGTGGACCATTATATTCAGGAAAGGATGAGTCCCTGGAGCTCAGGCAGCCCTGTGCCAGACTGGAACACTTACAAAGCGAGCAGGTAGATGCAGGTAGGTTGGAAAATAAGGGGCTTAGGTGTTACCAGATCTTTCTTGTGACAAAAAAGCTGCAGATCTGCAAAAACATCTCAAAACAAGAGCAAGCATTTGTTGTTTTACTCTCTGAGCTGCAGCTGACGTTGAGGCAAGATTGAGGTGCAACAGCTGAGCAACTCCACTCCTGTTTTTCCTCGATGTTTTCGTTCAACACCTTGCTAAGACAGAGCACAGAGACCAAAGGATTAGCATAGCTCTGCTGGGAATAATACACTTCTGCGATAGGTCTCCTTGCCTCCATCCTAATCAAATGGTGCTGCAGCCCCTGGGGAGAGAATACATTGCCAAACAAAAAATGTGAGTTTGCAGCTGCTTCCTCCACAGCAAAGGGCAGCCTGACTGATGAAACTCTGCCAAGCCAATTGCTTCAAGCATTATGCAGTCAGCCAGTACAGCATCTCCCGGACACACACGAGTGAGTGCTGGATGCTGATGGACACTCCAAAGGAGTCATTCCCCATCACTGGAACACCTATCAGAGAAGCCTCTGCCACTAATATTCTCTTTGTGGGCTCAGAAATATTCCTACCTCAGAAAAGCAGCTGAGTGTGCAGTCGGAGCAGGGAGTCCCTTCTGTTTTCCCGCTCTCCTAGGAAAATTTTTTCCCCAACAGCAGAAAGGTAACCTGGCATGAAATCTGTCTGTTGAGGGTTGACCGCAAATCTCTTGCCAGGAGTAAAACAGATTATTAATATATTAGTGCAAGTAAAAAACATTAGAAGAGTATCAGCCCATTCCACAGGGAAATAGCAAAAAAAGGAGAGGAATACAAATCATTTGGAGGACACTAAAGATAATTAATTTTACTGTGCTGTGATCAAATCTCTAAAGCTGAAATAAAGAGATACCAGCACCAGATTCTGAAATGAATGCAGCACCTCTAGGAACCTGGATATTCACCATTTTTTCGGTGATCTGAAAACAGGTACTAGAAGCAGTTCTGGGAGGCAGTGAGCGTGATATTTTCTGCAGGCTGTATTAAGCCTTCTTGAACTGGGAAGCAGTGATAGAGACTTCAAGCAGAAGACACAGTAGCTAACAGGAACAGAATCCCCTGCTATTACATGTAATAGCAACGTTGGTTGGGGAAGGGGGGGGCAAATGTGTGTGCATTTGCTTAATTTTCTGGCAAAATTTTAACTCCAGCAATTTTCTTATTTCTTTTTTTGCCTCCTTTAGATTATTAGCAGAATGAGTTCAGGCTCCAAACCCTCTGTCTTGATGAAAGCAAACATTAGCACTCACCAAACCCAGACAAAGGCAATCTCAAAAACTAAATGTGGTGGCACTATGACTCCCAGTGTCTCTACCAAACTGTGAAATTTTCTGCCATTCCTTCCTACATGTTTTTTCCAGTACCACCTCCCTGGATCCAAGTTCTCCCCCTGTAAATTGCCTGCTACTTGGTTTGATAGCTAAAGGGAAAGAAACGACATTGAGTTGATGAAGACTGTAAATTAGCCAACAAAAATGTTCACTCTTATCTATTCATCAGAAAAAAATGGTGGAATTACATCTCTACCTAAAAAAGCCCTTCTAATTTCAGCCCGATGAGTCAGCACTGCTGCATCTCATCGTCGGGAGTGATTCATTGTCACTGTACTTCTCAAAGTCAGGAATAAGGGTATTCACCCCAATTCACTGTCATCTCATAACTACTCTGGATCCAGGCACCGTGTTTGCATACAGTACCGTTACAATGATTTATGTGAGTGTCTCACTTTTAATTTAAAGGTAAAAAGAGCTACTGTCAGTTCACCAACCATAAAGTAACATTTTTTTTCAGCGGGGTGACAGTTGAATACCTGGAAAATACTCTTGCTTGCCAAGAAGGAGAGGTATCTACATCCCTATAGCCTAAGGGTGGCAACGCTTCTGAAGACAAGAGTCGGTGGCCAGTATCTTTGGGGAGCAGCACTAATATTTGGTATGAGTTAAAGGAAGCTTTTCAGAGGAGTTAGAATCTGAACAGAAAAAAATCAGACAAAAGCAGTATGGACGGAAAGCCTCTACCCCAAGTGGAACCAATGGTGGGGAAAAGGATTTTGAGCATGGATTAGACCCCAGCCAGAAGATCTGTAGCTGGATGAAGAAATGAATATTGGAAGCTAAACAGCAGCACAGCCATGGTTTTCTGCTTATACAAGTCTCCTAATATCACAGTTGCTTTATTTAACCTTTCTAACTATTAAAACAAGGCTACTGAACAACTCACACTGACCTTAGCACCCTTGAGCACTCAATGGTAGCACCTTCCTTTCCTGCCCAAGGCGGTTTGGCAGCTGCTGATGTGTGGTGATAGTTCAGAGAAGATATTTAATGATATATGTGTTCTGTGAGCCCCGTCCCTAACTATAGCTCACTGCTATCCACTCACACACACTCCCAACAGGAGCCCTCAGGCGTGCTGGCACAACTCACAGGGCAACTGTTGTGAGCCAGCCGGCAAATGCCACCAGGGAAGTGACGATCCATGTTTAAATCAAACTTTTTTTCTTCTGATTTAATTTTAATGTAGTTTGTTTCTTGTCCTGGTTCTCTGCACAGGTTGTGCTAGCTCGAATAAAGGTCAAGGAGGGGTTTAAGCCAGCCCTGCCCTTGGCTAGTGAAATTACAGCCAGTGTATTTTTGCCATCCAGCAGAACAGTGGGTAAAGTGCCTAAGCCTCAGAGGGTCTCCAGCAAACCTGAAACACTCTTGGAAGTTGCTAGGTAACGACGCTGGCCCCCCGGACAAGACGCTGCAGTGTTTGCCCTGATGAAGCAATGCTTGCATTGCCGCTGCTTCAGCCCAGGGATCCCACTTGCTGAGGACCCATCTCCTCTGCTGCCAGAGTATTTTTAGTCTCTAGTCCGGGTGTGTAGTTGGATTTTGCTCAATAAAGCAAACACTACAATTTAAACATAGCTATTATAATTAGCAGAAGCTCATTGCTCAATTCCCCTTCCAGACAGGGATTTCCAAATGTCACAGCGTGCTTAGCTCAGCTGATCTGCACCGACGGCTGCTCTAAACATGACTGACCTAGGAGGGTCCAGAGCAAAGAATCATCTTATCATGGGAGGTGAGATGAGAAAACAAATAGGATAATTCTCCTCCTTCACCCTGTACCTTCATTTTCATCCATCATCTGCGCAGCACTGCAAGCAAGGCAAGTTTAGCAGAGAGACTCTCCTCTTCGACCCAGAAGGAATATTCACACTTGAGGCCAAGCAGAAATTTCCTACCTGCTCTCTGGGTCAGCCCCTCAGATGACTCTGCCTCATCCTATTTGTCCTGCCAGAGTATCATGGCATAAAACCAAAGAACAATTAAGGGGGAAACGAAAAAGGAAAACCACCCCAAACTAATACAGCCACGGGCTATTAAAATCATTTTTCAGAGGCTTTGGCAAATGTGGAGACTCAGTTTAAAACAGTATTTGCCTTCTAAATCTGATTTAGAGAAGCAAAACCAACCTTAGCCCTTACCAACCTTAGTAATATGAGGCATTAAAAAAAAAAAAAGGCAAAGTATCTTCTCCCAACACATACCTTCCCACAAGAGACCTCCTACCCTTGAAGGAGAACACTAGCGCTTCCGTTTCCAGGTACCGCACAGACCTGTGGTTTCCAGCCTCCTCGAAGACAAGCTTCACTTCAAAAACCCTGGCAACGCTGCACACCTCAGCATGACCCACAGAGCCAGCAGAAGTCCAGCTGAGTTTATTAATGCAGGTCTCATGTAACATCTCACCTGCGATGTACTTGTTCCTGCCTCGCAGCTTGGGATGCGCCACTACAAACTTCCTCCGCCTCTCGATCGCCCCACGAAGGGGCGAAGATGATTAACACCAACTCTGCTCAACAGAGAAACAACAGCATCCTTTGCAAGGCCACAGAGGCAGTCACGATGTACAATTAGAGTATTATACCTCATCAGTGTTGTACTACAAACCGTGTAGGATTTAGAGGCAGAATTCGCCTAAAGTTGTAGGGGAAAAAAGGGTGGGAGGGTGTGATTACACTAAAAAAATAAAAAGTCCTCCAAGACAACAATTTGAAGAAAAAAAAAATGTGTACAATACATTTTTACCACCCTCAAATAAGGTCCCACAGCCCTGCACACCATGGTCATGCTCCCGTTACTTCCTTGAAAAGGAGCAAAAATCTTCTACTTTTATTTGAGAATTTATTCAAAATAAACAAACCCCAATGGAATTTAAGCACACTGTAGAGGCTCCAGCAAAACTCATAAAAAAGCAAGCAAACTAAAGAGATCCTCTCTTGGCACGCTCTCGAAAGAAGGATTCACCACATTTCTAATTGACTGCCACCATGGCTTGAATGAATAATCTATAAATTGGCAAGACATGCAAAGCAAGCACTTGAAGGAAAGAGCAAGATTTTTTTTGTTGTTTTCTCTTGTTACTGCTTAATGGTTTGGTGGGAAGGAGGTGGCTAACAAGGTGGAAGAAACGTGGTAAAAATATAAAGAAACAGAAAAGGATGGGGTGGGGGAAGGAGGGATGAAAAGCCACAAAGACATTCATTGTGTATGAACTGCACAAATAGGATTTTTCCTCCAGTTTCCCAGCGGACTGAAGGATGAGGGATGGGACGAGCACACAGCTACATCAGAGCAGCAGTTAGCAACTGTGCCACACACAGGTCAGCAGGGCCAGAGAGACAAAGGTGAGCGAGGCAGCATCGCTCACATGCCAACACAACACCCAAGCTTGCCGCTGGCTTCGGCACGGTTCGTTCCAAACCACCTCAAGCTCGACATTATGGTGGAACCACTTTCCACAGGCAAAACGAAGCTGGTTTTTAAACCATGAATACACCAGAAGAACATGCCTGTGCCTTAAGACTGAGGATGCCCTGAAGATCCCCACATGAAAAAGGCTTCTGTGTTATCAATAAAGCCTTACCTGAACCCTCAACCTCTCATGGGCCATCTCGGACTATTTCTAGTCTTTTCTACATATCGGATTCAAAACACTATTATAAAGTGCACTCACTGAAGAGAAGCACTGGAAATGTTCATGCAGCTGTCTTGTGGTAAGGGTCACCCAAAACACGAGTGGACTCAAAGCTATTACAGTTAGGCAGCCATCCACATCAGAAGAAAAGTGAAAATGCTTGTATCAGTGAACAACAGAGCTGGGGGAATCTGAGTCATTCCCAGAGAGTATCGAGTTTCTGGAAAGCAATTGCAGGAAAATTTCTAATACATTCCATTTTAGAGTATCAACCATTTCTCAAAGTAACTGGAATTTTGATTTCCCAGCTCTTGCCACAACCTCCTGTCTGCTCACTCTCCTCCCCCCCACAGCCAGTCTGACGGCCCACAACATCTCCAGCTTGCTGCATTCATCAAAGCAGCCAACTTAATTACTCCTCTTAATCCTATGCTGCTCCTTTCAAGCCTGAAGGGGACTCTCGCAGAATCCAAGGAGCAGAAAACCTTCTGGGTTCTCTTTCAAAAAGCCTGATTAACTTCAAGGTCCTTCACTACTCCTGTGGAGTCCTTCCTGGGGCAGATCTTGTCCGGGATGAGGAGCTTGCCAGCGAGCCACCCAGAACCTCCTCAGAGCCCTCTCCCCTGTGGGGATGGAGGCTTATCCCATGCCAGCTCTGCACACACTGACAGCATTCTCAAAGTTACACTATCTCCTTCTGTAGGGAGGAGAAGGTGGTTGTCACAATGGACTGTAACCCCAACTCCATCAGTTAATATCTTCCCTTACTTAAAAAAAAAGTTTGGAAAGGGCATGCAAGGAGTAAAAAAAACCAACTGCAGTGATAGGAACAGAACAAGTAAACAAACCATCCTTGCACAGCACCGTGTGATATGTATTCTGTGTTTGCCAAACATCAGTTTAATTTTCATTGTAAAAATTTGCAGGGGCGTTAGTGTGAGGGCAAAGTGCTGGATCAATCAATCTGGGACGAAAGTCCTTTGTTTATCCATAAAACAGACAGAGCAGAAGGAACAGAAGTGCGTATTTCCTCACATTGTCCCATCAGTGCTTCTCAATTTTGGGCTGAAAGGATTAACTCCAGAGGGAGCACTGCAATTTTATCTTAGACATGGTCCATTCGTTCCTTGGCCCTTCTGCTGAGACTGCCAACAAAGATGCCAGACAGGATGGTATTTTTGAGCTGCGAGTGTTTATCATCTCTGAGTGAAGCAAACAGCAACTCATTTCAGGAAAGCAATCCAGCAACTCGCAGTCGCTTCTCGCTCTAGCAAATGCAGACTGACAAGGCAAAAGGTGAAACAGCTTGATGGTCCCATTAGAAACCTCTGAGTTTCCTCGCACCTGAATGCCTGTCTAGCAAAGCCGTGCTGCAGAAACATAAAAGATCTCCATTTGGCAAGGAAAGGAAAGAAGTCAGAACATCTGCCAAGATAATCTCAGTTATTAGCTCCCGCCACAAAGGTACAAGATGTATTGAACTGCCCCTCCATCGCACAGCATGGGATGCTCCGAGGCCAGGAGTTCCATGTGGAGGCGTGTACGGGCTCGCTGTCGGATGGGCACTACACGGGATGCTGTGAGTACACACAGCTAATGCCCTGCCAAGGTTAAATCAAGTGATACAGCCGGGGTAAGGAGCATGACAGACAGCTCCCTCCGGCAAGTAAGAATTGTAAACACTTTTTTTTAAACCTTCTGTTCACTCTTAAACTTTCTTTCTTCTTAATCAAGCAGATAAACAGCTCCGAAGGTTCACCTTTGCCGAAAGGGGGCTGACCTCAGGGGAGCACCAGCTTTTGCCCACCCTAGGCTGGTACATGCCAAACTGGTGACCCACTCTGTGGAAGAGGCCATATAGGGAGGTATATAAAATGTACTTTTGTTGTAGGAGTGGCCGCATTAGTGCCCTCCAGCAGCTCCCAGATGTTCATGAAGGCTCGAGCGTGACCTTTTCCCTCTCTCAATCCCCTCTGCTGTTCAGAGACAAGAGCTTTATCCAAAGAGCAAGTGGAACGCAGCAGAAACTAATATCCGCAATAATTACAGTAATGTGTAAAGTGTTGATGGGCTGCAGAAATCAGATACAATGAATTTGGGTCTTGCCTGGCCTTAATAAAAAGGTGTCCATTATCTTGAGAGGAAAGGCCACTTATGAACGATAAGGTCTTGCTGCAATGTGAGGATAAATGTCATTGCTCTATATAGCTGTGATAGTCTCACCTACTGTCTTCGGAAATGTATGTAAACAAGCAAAGCAAAACCACTGCTGTAGAATTAGCCCGGGATGCTATGTTATTTTAAGAGCATAAAGTCAGTCACCTAGAGTTCTTTGATACGCTTTGTTGAACATGCCCTAGGAACACAAAGGTACATATACATACGTATATACACTGTGCTTTTTGGCAGCAATAATAAATAAACCAAATTACTGACATTTTCAGACAGGTTTGGGTATGTTTTGTATCATGTATCTTGAAAGAATTTAAGACTAATCATGTATTTTATATTGCTATAAACATTCCCAGGAATTACATACATCTGCATAGGTAGTTCTGCGCTTGTCACAGGCCCCCAGGCAGCCTCTGCCAAGCCGCTGAGCAACTCTACTTTAAATAAATTCCATACATAATGCGAGCAACTTCTCTCTTTTCAGCAGCAATGCGTGCTGCCATGCTGCAGCAAGAGACAATTAAGTACATTCGGATGATCTCTGAGCAAACTGCACAGACAGAGTAGGAATGGCAGCATCAGAGCCCCAGGTACCTCCAGCCGAGGCTCTTTGAACAAGGGGGGGGTCTCTTTGCATCACGCTGCAAGTGGGTGCTCCTGCCCTTTCATACCCGCATGCAGGGAGGGCAAGAAATAAGTGAACATGGTTTAACCACTGCTTGAATGTTCCTACCTGGAGAAATACAGGTTTGTTACCACAGTGTCACACCGACATCACTCCTAGCTGTCCACAGCACCTTTCTTCATATAAAAGGTCACAGGATTCTTCAGAAACTAGCAACCTTATTTTGCTAGGTGTAACTACATCTACAGGGGTCAAAGTAGCACACGCATTATCTGAATACCTGAGAAATCGGGTTAGGGAACTGATCTATCCTAAGGCTGCATTTCCCTCTATTGAAATGACCTCGTGTAAAAGGGAATAAGCCAGATGATTAGAAAATGAAGAACACTCTTATCTGTATGAACTGCCAATACAATCAGAGGAGTCAGAATATATTGCCAAAGGCAGGGTTGGTAACAACCAGCTTGGTGATAATATGTGCCACACAAAGTAAAGATCACTGGTTTATGGTCTCTACTATCAGGTCAGTTCCCAACTGCACTGCAAAGACTTGACTTTGAGAAAGATTCAGAGATTGTGGGCTCTCAAGAGATACTCCCATGAATTAATACCAACACAGACATTCATAATTTCTTTGTGTACATAAGTAATGTACAGCGGCAGTTGCAAAAAGCTCCCATTACACAAGATATTCTACTGAAAATAACCTCTACAAAGTAATTACTGTGTTCACATTCATAGCTACTGAATATATCACACACCAATATTAGTGTAACATGTAATCTGCAAGCTTCTTGTTGACTTCCTTTAAAAATTAAAAAGTATTTAGGTTTAGCAAGTCCTCCAGGAAAGCAGAATTCCAGTGGAAAATGAGGTGTTTCTACAATTTTCCAAAAGGAAGTAAAGTTGATGTTACAAGAAGTCACACTTGTGAGTCTGACATGTGGAACGCAGGCAAGAGAACACAGAGCAGATAAAAGTCAATGCTTTAAACCAGCAATCAGTTTCGTTTTTAGTGTGGTCCTGAATAGATCTGAAATTTGAGGGTACATCTGTCAAAGCTAAGCTCACGACAGCCATTACAGCCATTTAAACAAACTGAAAACATAAATCGGCTCAATATGTCAAATCGACGTGCCATGCATCTCGTATCTGCGTTGCTGTCGCCACAGTTGGATTCATGGCACACGTCCTGTACGGCAGGACTGTCTGCTTTATTAAACAGCATACATAAAATTCCAAAGAAAAACACTACAACTTGCACCACAGGAGGACTGTGGCTTTCTCCAAAACTTGGGACTTCCAGTTTGTTTTGCTGAAAAGCTTTTAGCACAATCAAAGCACATTTGACATTAAGACTGATTAAGGCAAATAGATAAATTGCAAAGTCTCTGAGAAAACACAATTTACTCGGACCACCCCTGAACAGAGAGATCTATATCAACAGCTTAGTTTTTATTCACAGCTTGGTGAAAACCGCTATCAGCTGGCTTTTTCACTTACTCTGCTCCCAGCCTTTTAGCAGGCTAGTCACATTTATGTAAAAAGCTGATACTTAATTACTGCTGGTAATTAAGGCCAAAATAAGAAAGAATCAGTGGGCTTCAAAAAGAAAGCGAAGACAGCAACTACTGTTGTTCTAATTGCCACAATAACCAAAGTATGAAGCGTATGAAAGTGTATCTTCTTGCAAACTGCAAAGAGCAGGAGCGTTAAGGTTCACAAGAGGATGGAAACAAGCTTGTGTGGATGCTCACAGCACTTTTCCTCTTTATATATTACAGCTCCTGGGGAGCAGGACAACAGAACACTCTAGCTGGAGCCCGCAGAAACACAGTGCGCAGAAATGTGGTGAGCCATGTACCTGGCCTGCGTGGAGGCCCTGCAGGAAATCTTGGGAACCTTTCTAGCATGTTCTTAAATAAAAAATAGTCATTAAAAATACTAATCCCTTTTTCTTACAGGAGACCATCATCATGAGTTAAAAGCTGACACACACATACTTACAAATACATGCTTTAAATCTTAAATTATGCGGCGATTATGTAATTATTCTGAAATGAAGCACTACAAATCACAGAATTCAAATCCAATCATTATAAAAATCAACAAATCTCAACAAGTGCAGAACATCTCTTAAGATGCCCAGACAAGCTGCACTATTTAATGTCATTAATACAATGCAGTTAGGGAATAGCTAAAATTTCTGTGGCATTTTCTGTGTAAAACGTTATCGTGATGCGCAATCTTAGCTTTTACTTTTTTTCACAAGATATTTACTTCCTTTCTCACCACAAATTGCTGGCTTTCCATGGGCTATTAAAGCTTCCATCAATGTGACAATGTTCCTAAGTAGCAGTTCTAATAATCAGGAGACATTGAACACCAACCTTAGGCCGGTGCCAGCCGTGAAGCCTGAATCCCCGCTGTACTTCAGAAAGATGAGATGCGCTGGCCTGAGAGCACCTCAGAATCCCAACCTAAACGAGCCCAGTTTTCAGTCTGGAAAGAAACTGGCCAGGACTGGCCACTTTTCCCATCCCTAATGAGCCAGGCACCAAAATATTTGTCTGGTAGTGAGCCACATGAACACATACCACACACTTCAGGCAACCTCAGGCAGGAAGTGCTCCGGAGGATGCGGCATTGCCTCCAACAATATCCCATCACTCTGGCTCCAGGGAGAGACCATGTACCCTGGAAACTGTTGGGAAGCTTTGATCATTCCCATCCCAGGATCACCCTAGCACCCCTAAAGACAAACCCTGCTCCCAAACATGTGCCAGGGGCTGCAGCTGCACAGTCCGCACGGATGAGACCAGTGCCACATAAAGTCACCACTCTTTACAGCTTGGAAGAGATTCAAAGAGGTTACATCTCTGAATTCCACGCAGAATGCAGTTTGTCCCGTTTTTTGAATGGTTCTCTAACACTGCAAAACCCCAAACAATTCTGTAATTGTGGAAAGCAGCAGTGGAAATGGTGCAAGCACTGCAGGAACCTTCCCAGACACCTCCCCACAGCCTGGCTTGCAACAGCAAGCGACGGAGACGGGAAGAAGATGTAGGAACATAATTCTACATTTTCAAAGCCTTCCCTTTGAAAAGCTGAAAGCTACCTGTACCTAACCCCGTTCCCTAAAGATGCTTAATGTGCCTTTTTCCTTCTGTCTCCCGCCTGGGAGGGAAGAGACATGTTATCGCTGCCCTGCTTGCATCCCGGTGTCAGCCCCCCGCTCCCACAGCCGCACGCTCGCAGCAGCGGGTGATACGCACCATATTGCACTAAAGCAGCTCTTTTATGTCCACGTCTTTGTCTGCTGCCATTTGTCGTGGATGGGGCCACTGCTCCCTCTCCAAATGTATTCTTGCCTCCTCCTCCACCTAAAGACATCTAATTGCAGAGCCTGTATCTCTAGGCACAGGCATGCAGGTTCTCCAGTGTAAAGCGTTTTAAAGCTCTCAACAGCATATGAAATGCTCTCCCCTGTTCTATTGTGGTAAATATGACTCATAACGGCACATCAGTTATCTTCTCTTTCCAAAGCATCGCTAAGAAAGAACCCAATTTTAAATCTTCTGTAGGAATTTAGACCCAGTTCATCTGTTTCTCTTGTCTCCTGTAGCCAGGTATATCTGGAGCTAATCCAAATTCCCTAGGTCAAGCCTCATTTGTGCTTGGTTATTCGTAACATCACTGGAAGAGGCTACAGAAGGACTTGTTCATACCAAGAGCGTTTAAGGGGAGCATAGCGGGGGGCATCTATCAATCTACTCGGGGCTGAAGCAAGATCCTTCAGAGGCTGAGTACAGGAGCAGTCCCTCATCCTCTGAGCATCACCCCAAGTTGGTGATACCAGCATGGGCTCACCTGGGCTAGGAATGCTTCCTGCAGACTGAAACACTTCAGAGAGCAGAAGCCCATCCCAAACTCCCTGCGTTGCTAACACAGGTGACACTATCACTACTGGAGATATTTAGGTGTAGAGAGAGCCCAGACATGATCTCGTCAGTAAGAGTGTCACAGACTGCATCTACATCAGGAGCACAACTTTCAGCAAGAGATGATGGCAATTACAGTGTCTTCCTCCCCTTGTTTTTACTGCATTTGAAACACGAGAGCAGCAGAGATGGAAAATGCTTTTCTGTCCCATGCACTTTGATAGCCTCTTTCGATACGCAGCCAAGAGCAGCAAAAGGGTCCTTACGCCTGCTCACTGTGCAACGGGGGGAATTATTCTTGGGGCTTGTCTAAACAGATACTGTCTTCGTTAATAATTTAATTTACTCTATGCAAGTTGGTGCCAGGACATTCTTATTTTTTGAGAATGATGGAGGCTTGCTTCCAAGTTAGCTGTGGTCCCTAGGAACTGCTGAGTTAAAGCCATTCTTAAACTGTCAGAGCATCCACACACTAAAAATAGCTGTAAAAATCTACTTGCAGTGAAAACAATGCTGGTTTGTGTAGAAAGCCTTCAGTATAAGGCAGTGCCATGGACTCTTGATCAATCACTGACTTTCAGGACAGATCCAAAATGGGGAAGCTCCTCAAAACATTAACAGTAATTGAGTTTTAAAATCTAGTTTGGACAAACAGCCTCAGATACACATAGACAGGCTCTGATGCAGCATCAACCAGTTTTAACAGGCATTCTTCTGCGGAGCAGGGACTGTCACCTTTAACAAATCATTAAGCCCCTCCGTGACTTGACTTCCTCATTTATATGATGGTTATTTGCAAAGTGCTCTCCCAAAACACAGCCACTGGCAGGTGTAAAAGGGAGGGGAGGAAACTAATGGCTCCCTGACTTGACAAGGTCACTGGGGTCTGAAGGAAGATGAAAGGCGTGAAAGGAGAGAGAGCCCAAGATAATCCATTTTGCAGGACTGCCGCAGGACACGGAGCCTGACCTACTCTCCTTTAGGAAAGAAAAGACGGCAGTGGTTCCCAGGAAGGCTCAAGTCTGCCAAGAGATGCCAAAGCGTTCGGGTTCAAAATGCTATTTCGACAAGGTGTTTGCTTTGTCAGAAGATGATGTCCAGCCCTTGACTGCTTCAGCAATCGGTGGTAGCTGATGCATGAAGCACATCACCGTCATCTCCAGAGGCAGCCTGTTTTCTCCCACATGAGTCACAGATAAGATGCTACAATGACAGCAGAACTCTGGGCAAGTGAAACATATGCCATTCTGGAGTGGCAGGAAAGCTCTAGTGACTCGGATTTGCTCCTTATGGACATCCGAAGCGAGCAGAGTGATCTTCTCACAGCTTCTTACAGTTGCCACCGAGAAATAAACAGTGCGCAAAGGTTGGATGGCAGCAGAGAGTAGAGAAAGCAGGCAGAAGAAATCTGAAAATTAAAACAAACTCTTCTCTCTATTGCACAGACGAGAGGAAATTTCTCCGTAAAGTTCCCATCATCACAGCAACTGCTTCTGCTACGTAAAGAAGCAATTTACCTTTGAGGGGGAAAGAAAATTCAGCAGAGGAGGGATAAAGCAAGATAAAGTGTGGATCAAAGAGAGAAAAAACCCAAAGTTTAAAAAGTGGAAAAGCACTGAGAGGGGAGGCTGGGCGAGAGACAAGGAGGAACTGTTAACTGCCCAAATAAACCTTCCATTGCATCCGCACGTATATTTTAAGCACTTTAAACACCGGGGTGACTGCTAAGTAACTCCCTCTGCGAGAAGCGGATTTGTGACTAACATCACACGAATCAGCAATGCCCAGTTTTCACTGCCAGCAGATGCGCTGCAGTTTTCAGGTGCAGATAAGGTGACAGTATTTGGTCAATGAGTTTTGAGGTCACCAGTAATGTCCGTGGTGGAACAAAAACACAGAACATATGGCATTTCATGTGCTGAAACTGTCAGACTCATAATAACTGATTAGGGTACATATGGTGCTCACAGACAGTGTAAATCTCTCAATGTAAAAAATGTTGGAGACCACTGAAGGTGTCAGCATGAGCCTTCCGTGCAAATCTCTCTTCATTAAAGTTTCATATGGAGCCAAGCGTGTTGTAATAAAATCGCTATTAATGGAGTTATAGTTATGATGATTTCTCTTTTGTGCAGCTGGATTTAACTTTTCAAACACTACCCTCCACATCAGAGCTTTTTTACAGTAGCTGCTGCACATACACAGAGGCTTCTTGTTTTGTCATATTTACCTTGAATTTAGAAGCAATGGGAAAAGTTAACGGAAATTGGCAAGAAAACTGTTAACATCACCAATATCAAACCAAGAATTCATGCCGTGGTATCAATACAGCTATGACTGTTTAAGTATTTATAGCAGGCTGGCCAGGGACAAACTCATTCTCTCTTCAGCTCTAATACACACTTTTTAAAAGATGGTGACACTTCATTAACCACATGAAACAGGCTGACACAGCCCACTTGCTTTTCCAGCCACCATTTCAGATGGCATTTTTCTCTGCATCGCCCCCCCACTTTATGTTCAATTGTCTGTAAAGTGCTTTCTTGAAGCTCTCCAGCCAGATCAGTGCTGTGGAGCAGGGGGCTGGGCTGGCAAGCCACCCTGGGGAGGATACAGCAATCGTTTTCAGTCCCAGAAAAGACGACGTGTTTGCATGTCCATGCATCAGAGGTCCAGCTTCTCTCATCAGTCATCAATGAAGGGGATTTTAAAAGTTCCCCATCAGCCCTTTTTTTGTCTTCCAGTCCTCTGCCCCATCGGGCTCTGATAGGAATAGCTCTTAGGCAGCAACACTGCCTGTCTGAAGTGAGTCGGGGTGAAAGCACCCTCTGTATTTCAGCTTCTGGAGAGGTGCCTGTAGGCCAGGCGAGGTCTGTGATGCAGAGCCACAGTCAGTGAGGGCCAGGGAATGAGGGAGTCAGGCACGAGCCAGTGGATCCCCTAACTCTATCCTCCCAGCATACATTACAATAAACTCCTGACACACAACCCTCCAGGGCTTACACACTCCTCCCTCATACCCTGTGTTCTTTTAAACAGCTTCCCACCTCCATTTATACATCAGGCAAAGAACTTATCTGAGACTCCATCTCCCTAGTGAGTTAAAAGCTGTTGCTTGAGCTCAAAATCTTCCTAGTCCCATTTGGCTTCCTCCTCTTTCCTACTGTGCTATCACTATCACTCTGTCTTCACCAGAGAGCTTCCTGCCTCACACAGAGCTGCTGGTGGAATGGATGGGAAAATCTCCACATTTGGAGTCAAGACAAATCCCTGTTAAGATCACCTTTTTCCCCTCTATGGTTTCTTCAGAGGTCGGGCTGCTGGAAACAGATTAGGGCAGCCAGAAGAAACAAGAATAAAAAAGTAGCAAAGGGCTTTCTGCTAGGGAACACAGAAAGAGATTTTGGTAAACTAAGTAATTGGCAGCAAAAAAAAAGTAAGTAGAAAGTAAACCTGTGGTAGAAGAAATCAGGGAGGAGAGACATGGTGCAGGCTGTGAACTCTAAGGTTTATGAACAAAGCCAAAAGGCAGAAGCGGCAAGATGTAATGCAAGAGGATGCATTTGCCTTAGAGGCTGCAAGGGCTTTTTTAAACTCTGGATGCTCCTGCAGCCTCCCCAGCAGAGATGCGGCTGTGCACAGGGACAGCGCATGGGCTGCTCCAACAACCGCACAGCGTTCCCTGTATGCTAGGCTGCCTGAAGCACTCTGCGTGGTGTAACTGCAGCTACCTGCAGGGGTATTTTCCCTGTTAGCTAGTCATCTTAACTGTTTTCCACTCTTCAACCAACTTAGCTTAGCAAAAAGGGATTAGTGTGAGCCTGGCCTTTTCAGCTCAGACCCCTCACTCTCCCTCTGCAGCCTGCCCAGACCCCACCTGGATCTCACCGGACTAGTCGTGCACGTTGCTGCTTTGCTGCCACGTGCGTGATGTTCACAGACGGGCTCTTCTTCTGTGCTACTCTACAAGCTGGTTGTGTGCCCCTCTCCCCAGCTCATCCACACCAGGGCTTCCTGGGATGCCCCAACCCTCCTGCCACACTGACTTAAACGTGTCGAGTTCCCACCTCCTTCCCTTCCCAGCCCTCCCCATCAGAGACTTTCTCCCGCACCTCAGAAGCAAGG
>NW_010250797.1:0-32921 GCF_000690775.1 Eurypyga helias | reverse complement strand
CTCTGTTTGTGAGATGAGTCATGCAGGTGTCAACATTTCTAAAATTTGTACAGCGGCTCAGGAGAGCTGGGAGGGGGCTGAGCATTATGTTAGAAGTTATTAATAGCTGCTATCGACCAGTTCCTTGATCTACAGGCAGTTGATTACAGCTGCTCTTCCTGATGATGAGGCACCAGGAGTCCTGCCTGCACCTCAATTCCCCTTTTCCAGTTTTCAGATTTTTACTAGAAAAAAAAACTTTCCCCAAAAATTTCAGAACAGATGGGATTCAGCAGTCAATGCTGCAGTCAGAAAGGCAAACACAATCAAGTGAAGCGTAAAATTTTACAAGGAGAATATCAGGTCTTTGAATCCTGCTTCTAGCAAAGTCTTTGAAAGGCTTAAAGGTTGACATCACACAGAATAAACTGCCAGGGAACACAGCTCCTTTCTGAAACTTTCCATGTAGCCCTTAATCCATATCCATGAAAACAAACTTAAAATTTGTTCCCTATAAATAATTTGAGGGGTGTAGCCACTGGTTCCCACTCTTCCATGCTTTCACCTGAAGAAAAAAGGGTAATTTGCTATTGCCCAAAGGCACCATGCACATCTGACCTCTTCAGTGAAACAGTTTGGGAAATCTCCCACCAGCAACCCAGAGCCACCGCTGAAAACAGCTAAGAAAACAGGATACAACGGCCACCTATCATCTTATGTCAGCGTCGTCTAATCCTGCTCTGTCTGGTGGTGAGCAATACGGTGATCAAAGACAACACAGAGAAACATTCTGAGACAGACAATTCAAGCAAATCTCCATCTCATCTGATGTTACCAGCTAACTATCAAAAACTCTGCAGAATTCCTTTTCAGAGAAATAGGCGTGAAGTGGATCTTCGCCATGATACTGATCTGTACCACACTGTGCTGATCTGCTTGCTAAGGCTTTAAAGGTTGCTGGAGCCAGTACTGCCTAAGTCCCCACCTACCAACACAAGAAAAGAGTTTTTTTTAAGGATGCCAGAAGGAACAAAGAGGTTTGTGCACAATGGGACAATCCACTCTATGGCTTGAACATGAACCCGAGGAGCATCAATTTCTACAAGCTTTCCTCTATTTGAATTACGGCATCTATAAATCTATGTGAAGGTGAGACCAGGCATGAAGAAAGGAAAACTCACATACTTAGGACTATTGTAAAGCCTATGTAATAAAACTGCCAAGCTTTAAGCTCACAGACATATTCCAAGTATTTCACTTGTGACCATAAAGCCCATTCCACTATGACAAAGTACAACAGAGAAGAGGGGAACGATTGGGCAAAAGTGTGTTAACATTCACCTCATTACAGTCACATTTCAGACTATAAGTTTACAAAGAGAGAACTAAAAATAATATAGGAATTCCTTCAAGAAATACTTCTATCTTTGGAAAGAATGTTTCTTAAAGAAAATCTAGTAGTTACTGGTATTCTGGGGTTTTCAGGCCCAATGCCAAGAAGTGAAGAATTAATAGCAGACACGTACTTTACTTCTTCAACCCTTGGAATAAAGTTCTTCCAGACACACACTCACACTGTGTACTCAAGAGCCTACACGTGCGATAGAGTGAACCACGGATGAGACCATGGAGAAGACGCCACAGCTCGTACATTCCAAGACTCCTTTCCTTCCCCTTTACACAACCCTTTCACCTGCAGGGACTAGTGGTCCCCCCAGCCGTGCTGTACAGCTTCCTTGAACACAACACAAACTCATCACACCCAAAGATGATTATTTTTGGCTTCTGCCAGCTTCAGGGGCACGATAACAACTTGTGAGTCTTACTGGTCCTAGAACTTTGCCGTCTGAATTTGCAAATCTGTCTTCTGTAAGAGTAGATCACATCACTAGGCAATTCAATCTTAAAGGTCTCAACTACTTCACCCCTGGGGTTAGAGCATGATGCTTCTTTATTACCTCCAGCTCAGTGTTATGAGCATGCAGCTTCTGCACCATCTCCTCGGCCTCATGCATACGCCGGTTCAGCTGGGGCGAGTGCTCCGACAGGCTCAGCTCGCTGTCGTACGACTCCAGAATTGCTCGCATCCCATCACGCTCCTGTCAGGAAGAAGAGAGAACACCCTTAGGATAAAGCCCCTGACCTCACCCTGAGGAGAGGGTTCCCAAAAGAGGGTTCTGCAATTTTGCACACTGTTGTTTTACACAGCAAAGAAACCCTGATGGATACACTCGTCTTCATATGGCATCAAGTCACCGATGAACATACAGTTCTAATAAAATAAATGCTGCTGCTCTGAAAACTGAAAAGTTAGACTGTTTTATGTATATAAAACCACATATCCTTCGCAGGAAAGCAACAGGCATACAACTCTAACAAGCAGATGGCAACTGAAAACAGAGCCAGCCTTCTTTTTGGAGACATTATTCTAATGCAACATGGCTGAATGGGTTTCTTCAGCAAAATATTTAGTGTAGTACTTGACATTTTTCCTGCCAAAGAGTTCCAGCAACGAACGAACAGAATTGTCACAACAGAAATGAAACAGATTTGACAAAGAACAAAGTGGCTGAGAGCAAATATCCTCTAAATGGTATGTGACTTATCACTCGTTAAACACTGCAACACTCAGTGTTTATAATAAATATTTTTTCAGAGGTTAATATCTTGCAGACAATGTGTTTGGCTCACTTTGCTCTTTGCTGGCAATTACAACCAAGCATTTGCAGAGAAGAATGAAAAGAAGGATCTCCCTCCCCTCCCTGAGAGCATTTCCAACCCAAACCATTCTATGATTCTAGGATTACCGAGTATAAAGCTTGGGCCGAATGCTAAAGGTAAAACCCTGGTTGAAGTACTTCCTGACGCATTCCCAACTTCAGACAGCACCTAACGCCTACCTCCAAGGCACTGCTGGAGCAGAATGGGGAATAAAGGCTGAAAACTTCAAAAAGTCAGGTGTGTTTTAAGGAGATTATCCTCTACATGCAATATGCATACAGGGAGAGCCAGCTGGTGAAGTGTTTTATCTTTGACTGCACAGAAGAACCTTGATGTTTGTGAGGCTACAGAGCAGGGTCAAAGAAGCACAGGCCCCCGGAGTAAATCCACAGAGCAAAAACCCCGAGGAAACCAGGCAGTGCTGTCTCCCTTTCACTGCTGAGTTTGGTACCTCTCCCTCTTCCAGCAATGCACCAGCGCCCTGGACAAACCAGTTCTCCATCTGAATTCTGCCATCACAAACACCCAGAACACTATTAGGAGGTCGCTCAGCTTTATCGCTGTGCAGTTCACATCCAGGCCAGGCCGCTGCCACTGCGCTGACCCCGGAGCACTTCATAAACCCAGCTTGGCCACACTGAAATACTTCACTGGATCCTGCTCTCTTGGGGAAATCAGGAATTGTCCTTTTCCCCCACCCCAAATGAAAGAGGGTGTTTATCAGATAGTGAAGGTGATGCTAACTGCTCAGCTGAGCAAGCCTGTACACAAAGGTTATCTCCTCCTTCAAAATCTAAAGGTCAAAGACTGAACACGGATAGCAGGTGTATCTGTGGGGAAAGAAGATTCAAATTCAAGGTGTAAAAATAAGACGAGGGGCACTGCCAGAGGTGCAGTTTGTTGAGAGCATGTCACGGCCTCAAAGGTCAGCCCAGACAGCTGGGTTGGTCAGCAGGTAAAAGGACCCCAAGACCAAAGGACAGCCTGAGGCTACAGGAACTGAGTTAAAAAAATAATAAAGAAAAACAGGCTTTAACATGAATAGTACTGGAAGTTATTACTAGCTCCTTGCTCAGGCCTGACTGAAGAGAAATATTTCCAAGGAAAGAAGAGTTTTGCCCTACTTTAGAAAGAATTATTCAGCTGACAAACATATAAAAGGAAATACTTCCAGGTCACTGCAGAAGCAGGAAACCCAAACCCAGCCACCCCACACCTGCCTTGCACCAAGCTCTCCCCACATGCACATCACCCTATCTGCCCAGAGCCCTCTCCATAAGGGAAACTGCTTTTGCTCAGGAGATGACTTTCATTCCCCATTTATTCCAGAATCATTGTCTAGACCCTCGAAGAGAAAGTAACAACGGTGTTTAGCACAGGTATTGGTTTGATCCGTGCATGTTGTTGCAATTAGATCTCCAACTGCAGCATCCTCTCTCTCTCTCCTAGCTGCCCTGCCCTAATTTTCTGCTAAGCATCTTCCACCAGTGTGGAAATTTAACACTGCAGTGTTCTCCCCATGACAGCCGCGCAGTCCCAAAATCCTTAGCATTTTTTACCAAAAGCAAACAGGACCCCAGCAATTCCCATCACACTTGGCTTCCAATTAACTGCTGAATATTAGGTCAGTCAAGTCATCCCCAGCAAGATCCTAACAGTTCCTTGAGCTGTTCAGCTGCAAGGAGGACAAACTTCTACTTTCATGTTAAGCTGGGAAAACTGCATGGAAGCAGGACAGCTGTCTTTCCCCTAAAATCAGCTACAGACCTTGTCCTTCAAAGACCCTAAAATCAACCCTTCAAAGCCCTTCTCTTAAAGGAAGAGTAAACTCCCAAAGAAAAAAACTACATGTGTGGTAAATACAGTACAAGCTGTACTGGGGGGGAAAGTGCTGAAAAGCTGAAATAAAAGGGCGGTACAATTAAACACTTGATGCTGGAGTTTACTTCTCCTCTTCAATTATTTCTGAATGTTAATACCGTAATGAAATCAATTCTCAGTTTTCAACAAGTGGTCCCCCAGCTCCATTTTTCAAATTCCTCCCCATCAAGAGCACTTAGTGAAAGCTTTTCCCTCCCTCCTGAAGACGTTAGTTTGGCAGGAAACCGAAGTTCTTGTTGAGATATCCTCTGTCTAAAAAGATTCTCTAAAATGTAATCCTGATTTAGTAATTGCTGCAATACCTCCTCATCCCACACGACAGGATATTCCCCAAGCCCCATCAAAAACGCTCTCCAGGGACTTGCACATGCCCTCTCTAACTTTTTTCCAAGACCCCTGCTTTCCTGCTTTCTATCAGGAGAGTATTCATCAGAATTACTCAAAAGCGGTCCCTCGGGGAATTTCCAAAATTTGCCCAGCACATGGCATCTCCGACAGCTCACCATGGACTGTACCACGGCACACTTCCAGGCGCTCTTGACCTTGACCCGCTTCAAATCAACACCAGAGCAGAAACACAGCTTACTCTAAACATACCCTGAAAGCATGATAATTGGGTTTTAGTGTTCATTATGAACCTAGGAAATGCATGCCCCACAGCAAACTGTGGTGCTGCAGCTTGCAGCTGTGTTTGAGATGAAAGTTTGAAAAAGAGGAAGAACAGTGATTTTTTTCCAAGGTTGAACAGTTTCCCTTTCCTCTGCCAGCGACAGCCAATTCACCACACAAATGTGCCTCCTACTATTGCATAAGTAACTAAAACCAAACATATTTTATAATCTTAATCACAAACTACAGCTAATCCTATGAAAAGCTGCTATGGAAAAGTACAGGATGGCACCTCTGCAAAACACCATCCCCTAAATAAAGCTGCTCTCCAGTCTTTCCACCAGCTCCTCTGTTCTCCACATGTAAAGCCAAAATTCAACCTGGCTGGAGAGTAGCTCAAAGCTAAGGGAAAACGTTTTTTGCCCTGGCATTCACACACCTGAACTGGTGACAGGACAAGGGGTAACGGGTTTAAATTGAAAGTTGGAAGGTTTAGATTAGATATCAGGAAGAAATTCTTCCTGGAGAGGGTGGGGAGGCACTGGGACAGGTTGCCCAGAGAAGCTGTGGATGCCCCATCCCTGGAAGTGTCCAAGGCCAGGCTGGATGAGGCTGGGAGCAACCTGGTCTAGTGGAAGGTGTCCCTGCCCATGGCAGGGGGTGGGACTGGGTGGGCTTTAAGGGCCCTTCCAACCCAAACCATTCTGTGAGTCTATGACTCTACCAGAGTGGTTCAGAAACAGCAGCAATATAAGGGGGCTCCTCCAGGACTTTTGGGTTAATTTCAGGGAAAGACCTGAGAACTGTTCACAAAAGCACCGTGACCATCATCACCCCTACCAGTAACCCCCACAGCACTGAAGCAGCGCTACTGCACGACTCCAAGGGCAGCCTGCGGCTTCGAATACGGGCATGCTGAGAAGTGAGAATGACTCCCACCTGCGTGTTGGAAGCAACTGAAGAGTAGGTGTATTTATAGATATATATTTGTATAAAATCTAAACACCACCTGACCTTATGTACATACATACAAGCCCAGGCCCTATTCCTGTTGATGCTCGTTAGCCCCTCCTCAGACATACATACACACAATTCACCACAGACTTTCTAATTAGTTGAAGAAAAGAAAAATCAATAAGAAAGAAATTAAAGTTACAAATCTAACTGAAGTCAGTCACACACCCAGGGAAAATTTGTTCCTGGGGTAAAGTTTATCTAGTGTCATAATTTTATTGAAATCCTATATCTTCCTATTGACTTTTATCGTTTCAAGCTGGATGCCAGAGTTATCATTATTAGAGTCTCACTGTTGCTCGCAGGCCCGAGGTTTGGGTTTGTTTTTTTTTTCCTTTTATAAACAAGCTGTAATTGTCTGGTTTATTGATCAATAAATCTTTCAACTGCCTCTCTTACCCAGCTCCTGTTCTGGGAAGGCTCCTACACCACTCTCTGCAAGAAAATACAAGGTTGTTGTTTTTCACAGAACAGATTGTTTTGTCATTAGCAATGAAAGAGCAGGAATTGTGCCGGTCGGTTCCGATAATGACTTTTTAATGACAGATTCTAGTCACAGTAAAATCTGCTTTATTTCCACACGAGTGAACTTCAACTATTAATCCACAGCCCAAATGCACAGCTCACTTGCTCTCTCGCTTCTGCACAGGTTAGAGCCTGGCAGAGGAGACAGACTTTGTAAAGTGGAATCATAATGATATTTCCCACTCGGTGCTTTTTTGATGGTACAGAAATATTCCTGTTCCCAGAGTTAGATGAGCTTTTTGTTTAATTAATGATAATTTTTTGAGAATGTTAATAGACTGCTTCATTATAGAAAATCAGTAACAAGATTTCCCCCTCCTCTTCCTCTCCAGACTCCTAACTCCAAATTAGTTGTAATAAGGGAAAATTTCAAGACTGAAGAAAGAATATGGATCTTCAACCTCAAACAGATGCTATTTGCAATCAGGTATAATTTAGCTAACTATTCCTCACAAAAACACAAATAAAAGAGAGAGATGCCTGTTCACAGTGGTCTATGCTTTTCTGCTTAATCTACACAAACAGATACACAGAAAAAGGGCGATGGTAACTGGGGCTTGACCCCCAAAGAGCAAACATTAGTAAATGTTAAACGTTAAACACCTGTTAAACATTAAACATCTGTTAAAACATCAGGAAAAATAGCAGTGTGAGGTGTGGGAACATAAGCCAAAATACGGTCAGAAATAACTGAAGAATACTTAAATGTATTAACTGTGTCAGCACCTATTGATAAAATATATCCTCAAGGTACTTCAAAAAATTAGTCAGAGTAATCTCTGGTCCGTGGTCTTTGATGAACTCAGGAATGGCAAGAGAGGCCCTGAAAACAGGACAGAGGAACAGATCCAACCTTTTAAAAGAAGGATAGATGAGCAGATACAGACTCTGTATCTGCCAATTATAACTCACTTCAACATTTTGGTATCTCATAAAATACATGAAGAAAACATTAACAATCAAATTGCAAGCAGCTAGAGAAGAAATAGGGACAAGAAACAATCAACTGAGCCTTAATATGAATAATATCAAACCAGTCTAATTTCCTTCCTTGACAGGTAACTTGTCTACTGAATAAAGGCAAACAATAAATGTGATAAATCTCAACTTCAGTGATGTGTTTATCAAAGAGGAGGATTACAATTCAACATCATCTTGATAATTTAGAGAAATGAATTTGTATCGAGGTGATGAAATTCGTGAAAGTTTGTGTAGCAACCCAGACACCAGGTGCCATTCACAGGCTCCAGCATCAGTCGGCATCATCCACCCCTTCCCAACGCCGCCCCTTTGCATGCCCCTCACTTGAAACGCACACGTGCCACCTGGATAGGGGCAGGGGCCCTACAGACCACGGAAAAGCATTAGCCGGGCAACGTACTGACAACTACCAGGTTCTACCCCAATCTGATGGCTGGAGAAATTGATAAGGAATTGATATGTTTTTAAGCCTCATGTTGTAATTAGGCTTCTCTCTTCAAAGGCTGTTCACATCCCATCACCTTACGGGAAACCAGGGGAAAAAACCTAAAACCAACGTGACAGCAAGACCCAAGAAACAGGGTCTGAAGGCAGAGTGGTGGCTAATGGCACATTCGCTCGGACTGTGCTATTATGGTAACACATCCAAGGGAGCTACATTCCCTCAGCTCCTGACCCTCCTGGAGCACTGCTAACAAGAGCTGATCGAGTTTTCCAGAACAGACCAACACATCCAAGAGTTCTATGCCAAACAAAACCAGCAAAAATAAAATTACCAGAAACTTTTCAAATCCCCTTTGTCTACAAACAGCAACTACTGTCACCAGAAGTCAAACGGTTCCCCTTTCTCTGACCACCCTTAACTTTTGTACTAATTATCTTTAAACCAAAATTTTCGATCCCCAACCCCCAAACGCTTCCTTCTCAGCTACAGCCGTTTCCCAACACTCCTCTGTGGCTGACCTATTTTTATGTTACTTTGCAAATTAAAACTGACTGCAGACACATATGTATATACACACCATTGACTTTCTACTCAAGACCTCAATTAAAAGAGCATTTACAAGAAAGCATGTTAACTCCATACAAATAAAAACATCCAGCAGATTTCACTAGCCTTGCAATGACCAGAAACTTAGAGAACGGTTTTTCAAAATATTCTTACTTCTCAGATGTGACTTCCTATACAGCAACTTTTTGCCCCTCAAGCCAATACAAGGCTACTGCAGGAGTCTAAGGATGGATTTAACCTATACAGAAGCCCTTCAGAGGCACTGCGCCCTACAGCCGAGGCTTCTCCAACACAAATAAAATATTAATTCTTTATAAATCTGAGTACCTCCATCCATCTCTAACCTGGATAGGTGGGAGGGATGTCAGAAAGACTCATGCACTCCGTAACCACGAGCACACAGCAAACCAGGAATTAAGCACCTCTCCCTCTCCCATCTTCTCTCTACAGCTCATGGCTTTCATCTCTTTTTCTGATACTTTCATAACTGAGACATTTTCTTGCTAGGAATGGTATGATGTCATTAAGGTTGAACCCCAATGTTCCACTCAAGGTTGGAAGTCAGGAGAAAGTTACTAGAAGCAACACTCGTGAGAGGACAAAACAGGCAGAGAGCCTGAGAAAAATTAACATAGGCTAATTTTAGGTGCCAGAACAAGGCATTCAGAAACACTCTTATCTTCCCAATCATCAATTCTTAAATTTTGGAGAGACTCTGCAATCTGACTGCTCCTTTGGCAAGTGTGCAGCAGGCAGCTTTAAATGTACACCTACAAATACCTGTGTATCTTACACGGTCGTATGCCACAGGTTTTCCTCCAGATTTACAGTTCTTCCTTTCTAGCTCTTGTCCCTCCACGCCAACACTTCTCTGCAGAGGGCTCAGCTTGCCTTCTATCCTGGCAATGGACCAGAGCAAATAAATCTACTGTAACTCTTTTAATCTGTCTCTGATAAATCCCCTGCTTACGATCTTCTGGAAAATGGTGCATGGTCTCGAAAAGCCTCATTTTCCTTGTAGCACATACATATGCTGGCTGACAAGCAATCATACAACTGACACTGCAACAAACTAAATATCATCTGACTAAAATACCCGGGGGTCCTCTTGCTTCACAGTGAGTTTAACATGTTTAGTTATGTTTCCTGACCTCCTGCTGCCGTGAAATAATTTTATGATTTTTCTTCATTTAAGTCCCTTCTACTGGAACGCTCACCACGGCCTATTTCTAGCACAAGCCTGCTTTTCCATCTCAGTGTATTTCTCATCTCTTCATTCAGAAGAAAACCTTCTTCTTTCTATTATTTCTCTTAGCTTCCCTGCTCAAGCGGTGGCAATCTTGCACAAGCGTGAAGCTGCCTTATTCTCCTGCCTCTGGCACCATGTGCACGGTCTGTGTTTGAAAAATGGTCACTTCTTAAAAAAACAAAACAAAACAAAACACCCCCAAAATCTTAACACCATACCTTCTTTAACCTAGCCACTAGATTACCATCGCTGGCAGAGGGATGGCATACCATTGGCAAGGAAATGCATTCATCCTTACTGGCAATAGAAAACTAGTATTTTATTCATCTACTAAAAAAAAAAGAAAAAAGAAAGAAAGAAAAAGCCTTATTCAAGCATGAAAAGAAAGTTGAGGGTGCATCATGCATCATAGTCCTCTATTCTGACAGTGTCTGCAACACATCAAAATTCAGCCCTATGTTCATTCCTTACCCTCAGATTTCTTTTTTCCTCCTGCTTACTAGGTAACCCAGATATTGGCCTCTAAATATCATTAATTTGGGAGAAAAGTAAACTGAATTGTGCTCTAAGCCAGTGCAGCTCTCTCTGCAAAAATGAAGGAGGAGGAATTGCACCACCGTCCCGGTACTGTTCCTGGGGTATTTGGGCTAAAATGGGACAGAAGCAGGAGGGCAAATCTCTCGCGTCAGATTTTGAGATGACCAAAAAATCAGAGGCCTGAGTTCATCTGATCAGCTCAACACAGCACACTCCATTGAACTTGAACAGCAATTTCTTGGTCCCCTTGTGATGCGTCAATAAATCTAGCAGTGTGGCAGCTGTGGCTTTTTGAAATAGGCAAAGAAAAAGGGCTTTTATCTACATCACCTGACTGCTTCATTAGAAAATATTAATAATTTCTCACATTTTGCTTAATTCATAAAACATTACCACCTCCGGGGTACAAAAGATGAGCGACTTCAATAAGAGTTTCAGAAATTACACGTCAGTTATCCCTTAAATCACCTCTAGCACCTGCATCCCCCCTAAAGGGTTCTCGCAGGCAGAGCAGACACAGCTCCTTGGCCTCGCAGCCCAGCGACACCTCCACGGGGCGAGGACACAGCCCAGAGGAGACTGCAAGTCTGGCTGCTGACGGGACTGTCTCGGGCCAGCAAGCTGAGGAACCTGCAGCGTAACGCAGGTGAAGCCAACAGAGACACCCACAGCGCCTACACTGCAAACCACGCCATGGCTGGTCACACTTGCAAGGTTGAATGCATCTATACGAAAGGCCTTTCGGCCCACTATACCTCGGGCTTAAAATGTTTTCACTGATCTGTTACAACTGCTGGAAACTTCCTTCAATTACTGTCCCGTAACTAGTAGGAGCTGCCCAGAAGCCCACAGCATCCCTAGATCCACCCTGATGCAGAATACAGAGAGCTAAAAACCACAATACCAAATGCAGTGCCTACCCAGCCCTGACGCTCAAGTCCTTAACCAAAACCCATACAGCCTTCTGTTAAGTACTGGAGGCAGAGTGTGCAACTGCCACACTACATAAGCCAACTATACATAAACATACTCTTCTTGAAATTATAACTATAAAGGGTCATTTCTCACCCAAGCCATGCTCCCATCAGTACGAGTGGGCTAGCTTAAGGAACAGCTTCTTCAATCACACCCAATGATTTACCTAGGGCAAAGCAATAACAAGCCATTAAAACTAAAATTCGATTATTCACTTGGATGTGGTGGAAAGGCTCATTTCACGTTACAGAACACGTTTCACATTACCCACGCACTGTGTGTTACATGTTTTGACTTGTCCCCTTTGAAAACATGAATGAAAAATCATTTTAATGCTTTGAGTATATAAACCACGTAGTATATAAAACACAAACTGCACCAAGCAACCCTTCCTCAGCTTCTTTAAAGACCAGTTCACTGTCTCCACCCAGAGCGCAGTTCAGACAACACCCACACAACACGTCTCCATCAGGAGCCACCTTCAGGGCTGGCTCTCAGACAGCATGGAAACACCATGAAGCTCGGCTGCTCTTTAACCTGGTGAAGTGCACTTCGGGAAGAGCTTTCTGCATTTAAAAAAGAAACCGTGCCACCTCGGTGCTCTGGACTGCAGCTTCTCGAGCAGAGGCCCCACATAAACGTCACTGCAGGCGGGCAGAGGAGACCTTAGTCACCCTCCATGCCTGGGATGCTGTTCCTCTTGAGACCCAGAAACGGTGAATAACAAAATCGGATTCTTAAGAACCAGGTGCAAGCACCACAACTGGCAGGTGCGAGATCCCAGTCACACCTTCCCCTTCGGCTTCCCATCTCCAAAAAACGACATTTAACAAATACTTTGGAAAACCAAGCTCTCATTGACAACTCCTCCAGATACTTTTATTGATAGTATAAATATCCAGGCTCTTTCTGAACCCTGATGATTTCCTGACCTTGCCAGTTTTCTGACGGAAATGAATCCCATTACTTTTTTCATTGCTTGAAAATGTATTTTCTTTTATCAGTTTTTAATTTGCCACCTTTCAGCTTCATTGAACACCTTTGTTCTTGCGTTGCACAGACAGGGAAAACAACAGCTCCCACACAACTCCTCTAAACCATCCATTCATTAGACTGTGCTTTCAGCTTGTCACTTCTTATTCAACTACTTTTTAAGGTAAACAAGTCCAATCTTCACAGTTTTCCAGCCAACCTGCTTTCTCAGTCTTTCAGGCTCTCATCACTGGTTTCTGACTGCTGCTCTCATCCTGCAGCATCCTCAGCTGAAGTGGGATGACGAGAGAAATGGTGAAAAGGCATCGCAAGTCACGGGTCCCTTCCCCACCTCTCCCTGTGAGTACCAGGAACACCCTCCCCCAGCTCCTGGCTGGCTGAAGAGCTCACAATCCCGACGTCTTCTGCCCATCAAAGCCTCTCCCACACAAGTTACTCACAGCCCCACTCCACCAGCACATCCCTGGGCGCGAGGACCCCTGACTGCGCTCACTGCTAAGGGTGGCCAACACTTCCTGCTCATCATCAATGGGGCTTGGCCCATTGTCAGTGAAGCACAGCAAGATGCTCTCCCAAAAGCTGCTGAGCCAGGGGATGGCAAAAGCCCAGTGATGTGCACTTTGGGAATGCGGCAGGCAATAACCTCCTCAACCACACCGAGCAGAGAACAGAAGGAAGCAAAAAGGATGCATGTCTACACTGAAGAACCAACCTCCAGCCCCTGTGACGACAGCTCACATGCACAGATTCCCTCAAATTTTAAACGTTTCAGAAATTAAACTATTACCTTAAAATAGCCCACAAGTAAGTAGACCCAATATTAATATTAGCTGCCACTCAGTGAACACCTTTCCTTTTACAGTGTCACCAGAGAGCTGCTTAATTCACGCAGACAAAACGACGTTCCTCTCTTTGTTCTCCCTCCACTGCCTTTGCAGTATTAAGTCAACAAAATCTTTCCTCGAAACTGCACTGACATCAAGGATGTTATGCTCAAACCATTAGACAAAACGTGGAGCACTGAAGTCATGCTTCATTAAAAACAAGTGGAAAAATCAGTTTACCAGAAGAAAAGCATTATTTAGGAAATATATTCATCATATAACATCTGAAAGAGAATGAGGATTAAATATATAAAACCAAAACATTCAACAGTCTTTTAATTAATATATGACCACAAAATTATGCACACTCCTCTGTATTTACATTTTATTTTCAGCAAAACCACACAGCTAAAGAGCAGAACCATGGTATCAAAAAAAAAAATCTACTTTGTTGTAAACTAAACCCACTGTTTTGCTTTCATACTAATGACCTACCCTGTATTATAGAGCAAAACTCGACTGTCGGCTTTTCCTCTTGCGGGCACAATTTCAAAGCCAGCAGAACATGGTGCATTCACAGAAATGATTGTCAAAAGGCAGGACCAGCAGCAGAGGGAAGAAGTCTCTCCCTGCCACGTAATGTCATGGAAAGAGCTGGCCAACAGCAGACCATTAATGATGAAGATGAGCTCCTACCTCCATGCTGCAACACAGCCACGATGCCGAACTTGCTGGATAACTTGGAGACACTCAAGGTGAAATTTAGCCTTTCCTACATTTCATGTACCGAGACAATCCAAAGGACACTCGATCCACCACAGACAGAATTGCAGAATTTTTAATTTGCCATTGATCAAGATCTCCAGTGACAAAAAGGTGCCAACAGCCCCACTTGCACAGCAATATTTAAGCATGCAACACTCACCACTGTTTGTCCCATCTCTGGAAAAAAGTCTATTGTTGTGTGTCAGGAAATACTATCAGAGCTGGTTTTATTATTATTATAAATCTAAAAAAACCCAAGTTTAAAATGAAAATGAAGTCACAAATCTGTTGCTTTATTTGGCTCTTCTGCTTCCATTTGTGAAGTACTATTATATTATCTAATGAAATGCCTTTCTAAGTGCCTTACAATAGGCCTGGCCAGCGCTCTCCTGACTGAGTAGAAACTTTCTCAAATACAGCTTCATCTTACCAAGAAAAGCTATATGAGGTGATGCCATTCTCAGCACAGTTTACTGTCAGGAATAGGCAGACTCAAGCTTGCACAGCAGTTGAGCTTTGAAAGCTGCTGTAGAGATTGTTTACCCCAACCTCCTCACCTCTCCTGCATCACCCTTATCTCCACAAGTACATTCCATGGGGTTCTTCTCAGCAGGCTCATGAACAGATCCAACTCTTGCTCTCCTGCTATTTCCTTGTTCCCTTCTCTCAGGAGTCATTTTACACTACTTTAACAGCATCCTTACCATCCACCCTAGGTTATTCAAAAAAGCCTCCACAATCAACATAAAATCACTTGATGCCACAAGCACAAAAAAGGTTGGTTTAGAGATGAAGGGAAGACAAAAGGTAACAAAAACAAATCATTCAGCTACAATTTATGACTACTTCACAATCCCTTTCCTCTACTTATTCCAAAAAGCTGTTCCTATCACGTTTGCAAGTATTATTTTTTTCAGACTTCTCCCTATTATTTCCCTTCCAATAACCACACACACGAGCTTTACCACATTAAAAGAAAGCATGACCACTGCATTGTCTTTGTCAGTGCAGCCACAGACACTACCCATGATTACTAATTCCCTGGAACTCTTCAGCCTGTTGAAGGTAAGAACAGAAGCACCCAAAAAGCAGCAAGTGACAAGTTTGTGGCTTCCTGTGCACATCAAGGATGCTTAACACAGACACAAACAAAATCAACAATCAAGGCTATGCAAAAGACTTCTTGTGCAAAACACCTGCCTCAAGTCCACAGAAGTAGTGCAAACTTTACAGCACATGTCAAATCTTTTCAACTTTTTCCCTGAATCAAATTAGTTACTAATGAAACAGTTTATGATTAATACTCACTTAAGTCAAGAAGTAAATTGAGGAAAAAGCTATTAGCTGAACATGAGCAAATCAGATTGGCTCCAGATATACATAATGAAATGCATATATGTGAAGTAAATTTTACTGGTGTATATTTAGAAGTCTTCAGTCTCTGAACAGGCTCTGCAGCAGGTCATCACACAGTATCCTCTCGTCACATTGCTGAAACCTGATGCAGGAGGTACAAGCAGTTGATGTACCTTCTAATGTTGCACCTTCCAATGATCTACACACGTGAAGTCTCCCGAAGGCATGTATCTCCCTGACCACACACACAGAGCTCCAACAGAGAGCTCCTTTCAGAGGAATATTGATCCCACCAACCTCACTTGCTGAGACCAGGCTGGCTCACAGGCTCTGTCATTTGGATTTCCCCCTTGGTCCAAGGCAGCAGGACCCAGAGGAGCTACGGTCATGGAAGGGGCGAGAGGGCAAAGCACAGTTCATCAGTCTTGTCTGTACTCTGGGCTGCTGGGGCAGCACCTTGGAAGAGTGAATAGAACAGAAAATACCTGCTAGAAACGATCTCCTAAGCTATAAGCACAAAACGAGGCCAAAATTTATTACCTTTTCCTCTAGAGCAGTCTTTTGCATACTTGAAGATATGTTCCTCTGTAGTATTTGCTACTGTAATTCTTCAACAGTTCTTCAATTGAACTGAAGAGGAAGGACTCTTTACTTTTCACCATTTCACTATGTATTTCATAAACATCCATTCGTCCCCAGAAACTGAGAGGACCCACGGTAGTATCTCTCACAGAGTTATCCCAACCTGGCTGGAAGCAAAGCCAGGGATGAATGAGATGGGGATTAAGGACAGGAAATCACTTTTTAATTAAAAACTCAGGGCCAACCACCATGAAACGAAATGCAGGAGCCTTGCAGAGACACAACAAAAATCAGAGCAGAGAAGCATCATCTGTGGTCTAATACTGCTCAGGCCCCAAATTGTATTAATATTCTGTACTTGCACATCCCACCAGTTACCACATATACCTGATTTTAACACCGACCTCTAGAAGCTTTGAATTTTAAAACAAACACGGTACTAATTGAAAACCTCTCCTCATCAAGCCCGTGGCGTAGATTGTATAAAGATGTGTTTCTCCAGGGGCCACAGAATGGAAACTGTTAATTGTGTTTAGGTTTTGGATGTGTGAAAAAGAAAGAAAAAAAAATACTGGCAGTTCAGCATGTAGGAAGGAGGAAGACATGAAAAGAATAAACAGCTGGAAAACCAGCAAGATCTGAAGTTTTCAACTCAAAAAAGACTGAAAAAACCAGCTTTACACAAAATTTTTGAAACTTCAGAGGAACACAAGCAAATAAATGAATTAATCTCCAGCTGAAGTTTGTGTGCTTCTGAAAGAACACACCTATTCAAACACCTTGTTCTTTATTAACAGTTTAATAGCATGAACAAAAACCGAGCAGCGTTAACAAATGAACTGTTTGGAGAGTGCTTTGCCCTGCCTCCTCCTGCGGTACCAAACGGCAAACAGCTGCTCCCTTCCGCATCGCACGCGCCGCGCTCACACTGGCTCGCTGACGGGCTTTCTGACAAGGCAAACTCCAGTATGAGACAGCGCTCTTATTAGCTCAGATCAGAGCGTGTGCTGTTCAACCCTGCAGGTACCACGCCGCAGTGGCTGCTGTCTTTATTTCACAAATCATATGTAATTGCCTCTTTAATATCAGCCACTGCATTGAGTTGAACACTATCATTCTCCTCCAAATTCAACATTTGCGCACTTGAAATATATATTTCAAACTTAAAGACTACTTTTTACAATAAAAATACTTCAAAAGCTTAGAATTGAAGTTATTAGACAATTGAACCCACTGATATAAACAGCAAAGCCACTCCTCCCATGCTCCAAGCAGCGATTGCTTTTTCCCTAGCCCCACGAGCAAACACGGGGTCTCTGAAGTGGTTCTCAATTCTAATGTTTGAATGAACGGCCTGTGATTGATACAGCTGCTATTTGTAACGCCGTAGGAGCGTGTTCTAAATAACCTGGTGGTAGTTATAAGCGCTGGGTTGGTTTCCACGCAAGCGCAGCCTGAGGCTCGGCGTCCCACGGCAAACAGGGCCACGAGGGAAGTTCTTCTGTCTCGTTTGCACAAACTTAGGCACGTGGGTGATCTTCGCTGGCGACTGCTGGAGGCTGGCAGCAACCATGGCCCCCCCCCCACGGAGCTTGACAAGTGCAAAAGGGTGAGAGCCTCACAGGCACCACAGGAGATGGAAACAAATAGGAGCTTATTTTGCACTCAGCATTAAGAACATCCGTGTGGTCTCTCCTGCGTCTGATACCAGAACGTTTTAAAGAGGCGCGAGGCTGCAGCCCGAGCAGTGACAGCCCGTCTGTGCTGGGGGGTTAAGCCAATCATTAGGCACTTGCTCGTTGCGGACCCTGGAGCTCGCTGGAAGGGGAGGACAGTTACCACTAATGCCTACTTCCACACCGCTGTCCTACTAAGCTTGCTAGCGGTCTGGCATGATAATGGATATTTAGGAATTTTTAATTTATTTTTTTCCCTTTCTTCTCCTCTACAATCTCACCGTCTGTGTCAGAACCCATTTAATTACTGCTAAATCATCTCCAACAATGGATGCTGAGTCTATTCCTGGATTCCTTTCAGAGGTGTGATTTTATCCCTTATTTTCTCCTGCATTTTTCACTTATTGTGGGAATAGTTAAACTGCATTTCTCCAATTTGCTTTTTAAATGGAAAAGATTACTGTCAAGAGGTGTTAAAGTTTTGTATTTCCCTGCCACTTACAGATGACATTAGTCTCTTCCTTCTTCATGCCCACGGAAACATTGCTGTCTCCTGGCATATCGACTTTAAAAAGTAAATGCAATTGAAGTTTTCACCACGCAGCTCACAAAGAAAGATATCTGTACGTTATAATTGATTCCTCTTCTGATCTCACCGGTTAACAAAAGTAATTGAATTTGGTACCCTTTTTAACATATTCACATATTCCTTTACAATTCTGAGCTGAACATACTCCCTGCTTTTGTCCTTGGTCTCATTTTCCAAAACTTTTATCTTTAGTTTGCCAATCTAGCACAGGCAAGAGACTCTCCAGTCTGGGGAAAACTGGAGCAGACACAATTAAGACAGGAGAGAAGCAGAAGGAAATATGCAGTATAATATATGCAAAAGCAGATGTCTTATGAGGACACTGTTCTAAGTAACTTCTTCATAGAACTCTACTATTTAACAGTATAGGTATGAAGGACTACTTTTAGGTTTTTATGCAGCACTTTTTAGCAGTCAATCTTAAAAGCAGCCTCTTATGGAAGTTCAGCATCACCACCTCCATTTTCCAGAAGCGGAAACTGGTGTCCAGCAAGAAGTGCTTGTGGCCATTCTGCAGCTCAGGAGAACTGGATAAAACACAGACCTCTCTCAAGTCTCTGCCCGCAGATCTTCCCAGAAATTAGGTCATTCTTCATTTAAAAAAAAAAAAAGTGTTTATCAATGAGACACCAGTTCTGTTTAGGAAGGGATTGCCACCACTGCACAGCCACTTGTGAGATGCTGCCTTTCCTGAAGTCACACCAGAGAAAGGCAAAAGCAGAAACAGTAAAAGAAAGCAGAGATGGTAACAAGTGTTACCATCCCAAAGTGTTCCTGTTACACATGCTCCGAATTCCTGACATGCTGAAGTCAGGAAAGACAGAGGGAGGCCTATCAGAACCAACCAAAATATGGCTTTGAATTGTAGGACTAGAAGAGAAAATGTGAAGGTGCTGCTTGGTGACATTGCACAGAGATCATCCCTCTGGAGATGAAAATAACAGTTCAACCTGCAGCCACTGGTACTTTGTCCTGTCTCGTGTAGGAGCAAAGGAACTCACACAAAGACATCATTCACAAGGAAAAAGCTGCTCACTTTTCCATCAGAGTTCGCTTTCTGCTGATTTAGTCTCAGAAACTTCATTTTCAAACTAGTTCTAAGGAAAGAAAATGGCCGGAGCGTTTAGTTTGGGAAGGGGAGAAGGGAAGGGGGACCACCCATTTCACACCCACATGTCGTTGCACGGGCTTAACCGTGCTACCAGAGCACTCGTCGAGCAGGAAAGCACGAGTTGTAGGTCCCAAACCCAGAAATTGCAGCACAAAGCCAAGCACTTCCCTGCAATCTGCACCTCACACAGGCGAGGAAGGAAGATCAGCCACCCCTGATCTCACAGCCACAGCAGACTGCACAGAGCTACGTTTGCAGGCTAACCCGTCAACCTGCTGAATTTATATGCAGCAACAGAACCATGTAAGGATCAAATAAAATTAATTCTGTCTAATAACAACAAATTAATTGTCCATGCCAACCTCTAATGTCTCCATCATCAAATGAATTTCCATGTTATTTACCCACCACAACTTCCCATGGGGAAGGAGAAAGACAGCTGCTTAAAGAACGAAACAGAAGAGCCTCCTAGACAAAGGATCTTTTCAGTTTCTGAATGATTGCTCCACTCCAAAACGTCTTATGAGAAATAATGTGGTTTTTTTTTTTTTTTTATTTCTTGAACAAAACCAAGATGCAAACTGCCTGATTTGATGCTGCCATTTCATGGTCTCGGAACTGAGCGCAACAGCTTCCAGGGGTAAGGAGAGATAGGCACGTGCAGAAATAATGTTCCCGTTACAAGAAAAATATATTGTCAACAAACCTAAGGAAGTGCATTTTTCTCACATTATATTCTTTGAGGCATGGATGACTGTGGCCCTCATCTTATTTATTGACAACAGGAACATTTTTAAAAGGCATATGAGATGACAACAACAAAACCCACTTTATGGTAAAACTAGGCTATAAATTCTTTCAAAAGACCAGAGAAGTGACACACGCTGCCAGATCCCCACTGCTCTCATTTTACAGTCTTATTTTAATGACTCGAAAGCATCCAAAATCGCCCAGTTTGACCACACCAAAGAATCCCTCTCAAAATCATCACCTAACAGATGCATTTTCCCGGGAAATAAAAGAAAGCTTTCTCCATCGGCAGTGTCAACACTTCACCCCACATAAACAACTTACATCGGTGCCTGAGGATTGCCTAACATTAGGGAACCAGCTCCTAACAAAGGGCTGGTCCATTTAACCCTGGAGAATTCCTGGGAAGATAAAGGCAAGAGGGGAGAAGCCGTATCTCCCCAAAGATTCAGAGAAACTCAAGTCTTTGACCTCATCAGTCCAACAATTCACTACTTTTAATCTGGTGAGCAGCAGTGAACGATACAAGAGACCTCTTATTTAGACAGAGGTCAGTGCTTTGTCATACAAGCTAAAATGCTTACTTGAATGGGGATTTACACGGTTATTGCTTGCAGAGTTGTCACAGGATAACCTCCCACTAATGAGTTTCAATTGTACTGGGATATCTTCACTACAGAGCCAACAGCAACTGGATACTGTGTTTGACCTCATCAGGTTTACAGTGGTCAAGAGTTGTCTCGATTACAGAGTGGTCCTACCAAAATCCTGACCTGAATGTCCCTGCAGCCACAGAGGAGAGCAAAACCTTGTGCACAGCAAATCTACGGGGCATGACCTGGAAGAAATCTTACAAAAATGAGCACGATCTATCAGACGGGGATTTAATTTATCCTAACTGCAATGTTTTTCTACAGAGAGAAGATTAGGAGCAACAGATTCACTCTTCCAAAGCAGAAACAAAACAACTTTTAGTTAAGAAATAAAGCAGATGGCCCATGTAGATTAAAGAGTAGGTACACCGCAACGCAACAGCACACTGCTGCGCACAAATCCCACCGTAATTACAGCGCCAGCCTTATTTCACTAATGATGCTACGCCTGTGAACTGGGACAAATTAACACAAAGACACACATGCTGGTGACTTGCAGCCCAAGGGAAGGTGAATATAATGGAGAGACAGACATTTGAGGGAATCATAACAGATTAAATGCTACAAGGTAAGGCAAACAACATACAGCCCCACCAAAACTGGAACATGGGAAAGGATGTGCTCCTCATCTGTCCTAGATTTGTAGGAAATACAGTGGATCTCTCTCATCACACTCGTATTCCAGCATCTTTACTGTTAGTCCACATTCCTCTAACTTCTGCACAGGCTGCAGATTGGCATCGCTATCACCAGGACACATCCTCAGTCAGGCTAAACCAACCTTACTTGGCCCATGGGCTCCTTCGGTCCAAACATGAACCTCCATAAAGCAAAGCCAACAACACCAGCGCTGACCTTCCACTTTCAAACATCAGGAACTACCAGAGCAGTTATGTCTAGTGAAAATGGCACAATTTTCCCCATCGAGGAGCAGAATGTCTTGACATACAGGAGGACCTCAGGGTGTCCAACACACTACCCGACACCAAGCGACCCAGATCACATGCTCAGGGCTCCAGTTGCACATCCATATAAAGCCTGGGCTCTGCTTTCTACCCTCAGCAATGCCAGTGTGGTCCAGTTCAAATATTATAAATTCAAGTAGAGCGCAGCATGCAGGTGAGCCCAGTTCAGGCTAAAACCAAGAAAAAAAACATTTGAGACAAAACCATGAATCCTCATTCAGACCAGTCCCTGATTTAAACAACACGATGACACCACGTTGTATCCAAAGAGGTGTGGCTGGTACTATCCCACGCCAACAACGTCAGGCTGTTTAGCCTGTCAGTAGCGGCTCGTTTTCTCAGACCTCTGGGGATAGAGGTGCATTTTGTAACGGGAGCTATTGGATGTTATTGATGCTGACTATTGCTGGGCTTCAAGATTTGGCAGGCAGTAAGAGTTTTCCTGGTCTGGAATAGTGGAGAGCAATTCAATAGTATTTTGTACTTTGGATGATTTTAAGCTAATGAAGGTCCTATTCTTTTTTTTTAACTCCCCATGCAAATGTTAATTTTTAATAAACTCTGCCCAAGTAGGATTTAAAGCTTATCTCACAAGACATATTTAGAGCAGTGCCATGGTGAAGTAATTCTGGGAAAAAAAATATGTACAGCTGAAAATAGGATATTTCTGCATGCTTGCTTCAAAGTCTACCAAGAGTTTTCTGCACAGACTGACTTGTCGCCAGACTCGTCGTTGCGCAGGACTGGAATTATTAATTAACAGTCAAAACCTGTGCCTCTCGGGCGTGCTGCAGATGAACTTCATTGTCACCGCCAGTTCTGCACTTTGCATCGGTGATGCAGGAAGGCTGGAGGTGGTAGAGAGGCTGGGAAGAACAGACAGATTTTCTTTAAACCTCACAGAGCTGGAAAGGTTAATCTGATGCTAACAGGTAGCATGTTGACTGAAAAAGAGGCTTTAGTATCATCAGTCTTTCTCCAATGGTGCGGCTGGGAGCTGCCCTGGTGAAAAACACGCGGAGCCTGCAACACCTTGTGGGCTAGCACGGGCCACGCTGCCAAGGAAGCAGGAACGAGGAATGCTGTGCTTGGCTAGGATCTGACTGAAAAAGTTGCTGTTGCTGAGGAACAACACAGGGCTTGTTACATATCTGTGCTCAAGACCTTATAATTAATTCAAAATAATTAAGCTTAATTACATGAATGGCAGAAGGACTTCTACATATTGTTTTCAAAACCTGTTGACAGTCTCTCTGAATCTATAACCCCTGCAGCCTTGTGATTTATTCCATCGGAAGTTAATTACGGGGAAGAGAGTTTGAAATTTATTAAGAGCTACCCCAGATCTAGGGGTCATTTGCGCTGAAGACAGGAGAGCACATTAATGGGAAAGGTGTAGTGAGCATCACGGATGCAAGGACAGAACTTATGACCTCTCTTTTGTATCACCAGAGCCATTCAGAAAGCTAAAGCACAGAAAACACCGTCTTACTGAACCAGAGCTCTTTACTGATTTCCTTTGCTAATGCTCTATATATTTTTATACATAATATACTTATATATATGTATGTAAGACTCTTTAAGTGCTGTGCATCACTTCTTCCCTCACAGTGCTACTATTGTCAGCAATTGCAATCAACCAGTAGATAGATTTTTCCATGAAGGAAGAAAAAAAGGCTGGAGAGGTCTCTTGAGCATCAGGTTTTACCTCCTATATCCCAGCTTTCTTAGCTCATCTCCTTGGGAAATGAATCCTTTGACTTTGGAACATCATCCTTTCCTGTGCATAGGTCATCAACAGATGGTAGCATATAGAAAAAACTGCTGCTTCTGAAATATTGATGTTGTTTACTGCTCTAGGTTGCTCTTTGCCTCCTATCTTGAGGGACACCCAAAAATGAAAAACAAAAATCTAATTTTGGTATTAGGAGTCTTGCCATGCTGCCTGGTTTAATCTACTTAAGTTCCAGAAATCAAACAAACATAAAACTTTAATTAAAAAAAAAAAAGCCAATGTACTGACAGAAATTTTTTCCTTGTTATTTGAAACTCTTCTTTTCATCTTTATCTGTAAAATCACCTTCTGCTCCCAATATCCACATACATCACCAAGAATCAAAAAGTGTGAAGGAAAGGATGGAGAATGAAGGGCCTGTGACCCACAAATCAGACGTATACTGGCACTGGAGGCTTTTGGTTCTCGAAAAAGATTTATGTTTTCATTCCAGCAGCGAAGCAATTGTTGCGTTGCAACTAAATATCTCACGGAGATCCATATATTTACAGGTCCCAGAAAAGGGTTATTGCAGAAAGTAGCAAAATATGCATGTAATAACTGAAAAAATGAAAAATAGTTTTTCTTTTTTGTTCTAGTAAACTGTAGTGTCTATGGAAAAATGTTCAACCGTAACTATTCATCACCACTAAAAAGACATGTACGCTCAAGCATGTGTAACGTATTAAACAAATGCCCCTTTTGGCCCAAATGGTCTTGATTGCATTTCTAATTTTTCCTCACTTTTTGTACATTTTTGCTTTTTAATTTCAATGGAATCTCTCAGATGTGTTACAGAAAAATGTCAATAGATTGATGAAAATATTAAACTTCACTTTTAAAAAATTAAAGCTCCACAAGACACAACTGAAGCCTGAGCCTTTGTATGAGCTTAGACCTCAGGAAGGTGGGAAGAATGGTTAAAAACACCAAAAAAAAAAAAAGTTTGCTGTTTCTGTTACATCATCAAGTTTGAAAATTCCCCACCTCCTCACATCTGTAGCAGCTCAGAGTGCAGCTGCACATTCCTTTCACATTTCTCCACATCATCCATCCACTCGGACTGGTCATGGGCTCCAGCAAGTGGAGGATGTGAAAAACACAGGAAGGTAAAATGTAGGTATTTAACAGGAGGTACCTATAAGGGTTGTGTCTCCAAAGGCTCAGAGTTCACTCCTTGTTGAAAAACAGCTGCTTCTAAGATTTCCAAGAGTGGCTACTGCAAATATCTTGAAAGTCTTGGCCAAAGGCCAACATTTTCCTGCTACTCTCTCCTCATTGCAGTCACAAGAAAAATTACTTTGATTTTTCAAGCACCACCCATCCTAATCAACTACAGCAGAGTTGATGTCCTAATCCCTGCTTGGAGAGCACTTCTGCACTGTGTGACCTTACAAATTTGGGGGTGACTAGACTCAACTCTAGTCCTGGTGACTAGACCTACCCCCAAGGGGCTATCATTGCTCCCTTCCTAGCAGTAGCTCCAAACTGAATTATTTAGTAAGACAGAGTGCACCGCATGATGTGGCTCCAATCCACTCTCAAAATAGACCAACTGTTTTGACTGAATAAAGAGACTATTTGTTAGACAGCAAATAAGGTCTGGATCTCTTCCTACAACAACATAAGACAGAAAAAATTTTCCTTCGGGTATGTGGCAAGACACAATTGAAGGATTCCATGTGATGTACAAAATAAAACCCTCCCTTTTACAAAGTGCAACACAGATAAAAGGGGAAAAAAGGTGCATACGTTACCTATAGACACACACACTTACAGTGCTGTTAGGAAAAACTTGAAAAGAGTTCTCTGCCTTTGTTAAATGTTTTCATATTTGCCCAAAACCAGTATTTCACCCACAAAAATCAGGAGTCTTACCACTTGTGCAAGAGAGACGAACTTTACAAATTAAAATCCTGTTTATTTTTTTAAGCATCAGTTCTCACTTCCATTTGTCAGAGCTCCCGAAGGCAGGCTGTGTTGGCCCTGCCAGGGACAGGCAGCCCAAGCAGGGACCAAATAGGTTACCTGCTCCGCCTCTGGCTCCTTTCCTTTCGACCACCACACACACATCTCCCATCTCCAATAAATTCTGAGTGCTCAGCGCCTTTTCTGCAGGCAACCATGTCACATTCCCCACACCATACTTGGCGATAGGACTTAGTCAACTGAAACAATATTGGTTTCCCCTGCTATGAGGAACCGAGTACAACATGTTGGTCTGAATTCCCCGACAACAGGCTGGGATAAGAAGCCTCCAGCAACATCCAGCACCAGGGACAGCATCTTCCCCGGTGTAGCTCAGCCAGCCTTAGCAGAAGCACAACAGGGAGAAATTCAGCCTCAGGCCTATTGCACGGCACCATTTCATCCTGGTCAGCCCCACCACGCTCGCTGAGGAGAGATAGGATTTGAAATATCAAGTACAAGAAAAACCTCAAACACCAAAATCCCAGGGCACCTCTTGCCTGACATCCCTTTCGCAGGAACTGTTTAGAAAGCTGTGCTACGAATTCGTATGCACACACGGGATCACTCGTGACTTTTCCGTGTGGATGACCTTCTCCCCCCGGCTGCCCCCAACTAAGTCTCCTGAAGGTATTTCTCTCTCCCTCATTTTAACTCTTTCACAAAATGTCACATTGATTTTCAAGGCCAAAGAACAGCCATTTGACAGCTCAGAATAAGACCACAATGTTTTCCACTAGGAAAACCACAAAAGACTCAAGTGAAGAAAAAGGCTAATGCCAAGTAGATGTTTTACAAAGGTCACCTGAAACACAGGGACTCTGGCCTCCGTGGCAGCCCATGGTAGGAGCAGGTCTTGTTCTGCCAAGCTAGTTGCTTCGCATTTCACTTGCACATTGAGGAACAAGAAGCTGCAGGAAACGGTTCTGTCTTTGACTGCCCTTGGTCCTTAGAAGCTTAACTACTTTCAGCACCCTCAAACTATCTGGCCTGCCTTCAGCAGCTGAAAGAACTCTTTACCTACGCTCAATGATACAGATGGTTTTGATAGTGTTGTTTAAAAATGCAGACAGCAAGGATTTTCATTTTCCTAAAGCATTAAACTCCCTCTTGAAACATAACCTGGATTCAATTTTATTTCATCTGTTATGTAGCAGTTTTAATAAAGTGTTAAAATGGAAGATACTGAAAAACTACATGAGAAAATAATCCTCTGAAATAATGTGAAAATGGAATGCGCAAATAATAATGCAACTGGAGCAGAAAACTATTACATCCACTCTGGGTTTGCTTACACACCAAGCATCTACTCTGCTTAATCTTTCCAAGAGAAGGCAACAGTAGACGCCAGTCCCACCACGTTCTCTGCTCCTGGGTTTGTACTACTACTAAAACTACTCGTCACTGATGCAGAAGTTTCCTCCTTAGAACAAGGTGAGGGGTGGGGAAGGAAAAAAAAGGGGAAAAAAAAAAAACCCACAAACTTAAATTTGTCTATTTATAAAACTGCTTAAGTAAAGATACTACACTGAATGAAGTATTAAATTATGCAGTGTGAGATGTAGAAGAGTGAATTATATTCAGTAAGATCACACACTACTGAAAATATGCAAAAAGCAGTGCTGCTGACTTTCAGTTGTCAGGCTCCACACACACACACATATTATTGCTCATCTCATTATTTTCTACTGTTTCCATGTGTGATAACATGCCCAATGCTGACACTTCTCCTATTCTCCCTGGCAGACCCTACATTAGCATGTAAATAGCTGGCAGATAGGAGGAAATGAAAGCAAAGAAGAGGTCTTTAATTAACTTTAATCCTCTGAAAATCCATACAGCAATCTGTTCTGACAGTTTTCTACACGGGATCTTCTTAGGAGGTCCCTGAGAGCTGCCTGCGGATCACTGCCAGGCTAGAACGAGGAAAAAGAACGAACAAACCAATTTTGGAGACAATATTTAGACATTTTTCTGCTATTAAATGATGACTGGTGACTGCCATCTGGCATTATCAGAGCTGTCATTAGTCTGATTCTGGATGGGAAACAAAGAGATGCCATAAGCAAGACGATAGCATGCTTCACACCCGTCTGACAGCCAGTCCCCGCGCCTGGGGTAAGCGTGCCAGAGCTCTCACACACTCACATACACATACACACATCGAGCAGCCTCCTCCAGTTTCCAGTACTAGACATGCTATACATCTATACCCTCTGGTCCGTATTTTCTCAGCCTGTAGTAAACACAGAATCCTCAGGGCTGAAGAGCAAAGCAATTTCGTTGTTAGAAAACTTGATGAAACAGCTCTAAAGTAGTACACAGTCCTTCAAATCTGGAACGGCAAGGAGGCTGGCAGACTATAAAGGAGTAAGCTGAAATCATTTCTCAATGACTTACATTTTCCAAATGTGACAAGCCTTATTCATAGTCCTCTATTAGAGGAAATCGCAAACAAATGTTGGTGGGAGAAAAAGTATCTATAGATAAATGGAAGGAGATGCAGTGCCACAGTCTTTGGCAACACAAAACTGTCAAATAACTCCTACCTAGCAGGCTAGATTTAGTTCTGGAAGTGGTATCCTGCTGGTTGATGGGAGCTGGTACAAATCTCACAGAAAGGTCACTGGTTCCAGCTGTGCCTCGGAGTGACCACTTTGAGGCCATTTACGGCTCAGAGAGCTGACCTGTAAAATTCCCCAAAGAGCTGAACAAAAACTGAGTTCCCTGCGGGGAGCCTGGGAGCAGCTTCAGAGCACACACCAGCCAAAAATGCATGGAGTCAGCTTGCAGTCCCCCGGTTCCTTCAGAGCTGAAGGAGGGAAGAAGCAGAACTCCTAAGCATCCAGCAGGAAAATCAGGGCAAGCTCTGGCTGTAGCCCAAAGCTGCCTGCGTGAAGAGCCCGGAGAGCAGGGGGGTGCAGGAGGAGATGACATGGCAGCCCGCTCCCTCGCTAAGACTTCAAAACCAATGCAAGATAAGCAGGCAGCAATACAAAGATAAGAACACTGAAAATCTACCTGATGAGGTGATATAAAAGCAAGCAAGGTTGAAAAAGAGGAAGAAGCAGAAAGGATGTTTCTTTAAGGCAAAACGCCAGCTTGTATAATGCAGGAATAGGACCACTAAGTCCAGGTCAGAGACCAGAGGTTCATTCAAGAGAGCCAGGGGTATAAATTTGTAGATTTCTACCTGCCAGACTCAGGTTCTCCCCATCCTTTTCAGCCAAGATAGCCACAATATTTACAGACCTGTTTTAACAAACATAAATAAAAATAATGCAAAAGGTAAATACAAAACCGTATCTTGCTAAGTCCGCTATTCCCAGAGGGTCCAAAAATAAATGTATGGAATCAAGGAAAAAGTGCCCTAGAAAATACGGCACGTCAGATCACAGACAGCAAAGACATTTGTTTCACAGCATCAGTCTGTAACTGTCTACAGAGCTGCTTTCCCAAGCCCATCAGTTCTCCAATGCCTATCATCTCATGTTCTCCTCCCAGTTGAACCACACTAAATATAAAGACAGTATCACACTGCATTCCTTCCAATATTTTTAGTACTGAAATGGCAAGAGCAGACAAGTCACTTTACTATTCATACCAGATCCCAGTGCTAGATGATACAGAAAGTATCTAGTATGGCAACTTCAAAAACTTGGTGACTGATAACGCTCAGAAGAACGCACACTTTTATGAATATGTAAGCATGAATTTCAATAGGATGACCTTTAACACAACAGGTTCCAGCTGAAGTAAGAAGGAAATCTCTACTGACACATAAATTACTAAAGATGGTGTTCCTTCTAAGATTTACCTTACGCAGAATAGTCCTTGTACATACTGATCACTAATCCTCTTTAAGCTATGTGCACTAGTTCCCGTAGCTTTGACAAGTCGTGTTCTAATCTGATCTAAATTTTCCAGTAGAGAGAAACACCATAAAAAGTGCACTTAACAGCTATGAAGGCAAACAGAAGATAAAATTGGAATAAGTTCATAAAGACATTATAATCACATCCACGATTAGTCAAAAGATTGCACTTTGGCCATCTGGTAAGAATACCTGGCACTGATAATATCTGAACTACGGTCTCTCAGCTTATCTGCCATCTGACTGCTTCATTTAAAATAACTATATAACCACCAACCAGACAGCTTCTTTAATAAATAAATAAATAAATAGATGGGTAAAAACGTAAATTTTAAAACATAGGAAGGGAAAAATTCCACAAAGTAATACCCCAGATAAGGTGTAACAGATTTGAAATCTCCCTCTGATCACAGAGTACAAGACTGCCTAGCACTACGTACTGCCCACGGGTGCTCATCTCAGCAGACTGATTCATCTTCAAGAGAGAGGGGAGTGACAGTGACTGCGATCCAGTTATACCTTTCTTGGCCTGAGAATACAGCCATTTGTTTACTCACCGCAACAGTATTCAATCTCATGGGATATTCACTCAAACAAGGAGAAGACAGTGAATATTTCAGAAATTGCTAGGTGCAATACGTGAACTTGCAAGGGTATCTCAAATGTTTATCAAAATTTGAAAGAAAACAAACACACTGATCTCTTTTTTTTTACATTACCAGTTTCATGAAGATGAAAACAAGGGCAAACATTAAAACACAGCAGGTCATGACGCTTGCATAAAGTGAGGAAAGGTCATGTAAATGTAAAACATAACGGAGAATTTAAAGTAAGTAAAAGCTACAGCAATAGTAATAATTTATATTTCAAAGATAGACAAATTTCAAAACAATGAAAACTTCAAACCCCAAACCAAACTGAGATGGACAGCTGCACGTACAGGGCAATTCGACGAGTCTGTCAGAAGAATGAGTGACTGTAGCTGCACTGACTGACCCAGCAAAGGCACAGGCTCTGAAAAGAATTAACACAGGTCTTTTACTGTATTTTAACCAGAGAACTGTGAGAGGCAACTAAATGCTTCAAGAAATTAAACTGCACTAAGAGAAGATATAATAATAATAATAATCTCAAAGCTAGATATTCACTCAAGACCAAAATAACAAAGGTGTTAACAGACATAAGGAATAAAATGATTTATCATTAGAAATGGCTGTTGTATTCGAGATACAGACAGCAGACATCCTCATATCTGTTTTGAAAGAAGAGATAAGGTTGTTCTGGGAAATTGGAGTCATTGGCGGGGAATTTTCACCTGAACATTAAAAAAATTAGTTGAGAAGGTTGAGAATTACAAAGCATCTTTTTTAATTGAGTGTAACAAGACAAATTAGAGATAGATAAGCATAAGATTGTGTTAAAGTAATTTAAACTGAACCGGTTAACAATTCTTTGAGAGAACTCACAGGAGAGTGAACTAGTGTATGCAGGGCTTTGAAAGTCTATATAAATGACCGAGCATCCCCCAGTTTTAATCATTATGTGAGAGTCAAACACCTGTCGGTAAAAGCTGGCTAATGGAGGGGCAACGCTCTTCTTCCTTGCCTTGGAAAGCAATTAGCAGCGGCTGCGCTGGGGATTTGAGCCAGAAGTTTCATTCAGTATACTTATTAGTGTAGAAAAACAGGGGCAAATAGCAAGATGTGTGCTGACAACATAAAATATTAATGTTAGCAGAATCTAGAGATAAGGGCGAGGCGTTCTGGCACACCTAAAAAAATTAATAATGAGGGAAGAGCACAGGCTGATAAGCAGACTGAGCACACCAACTGCAAGTTGTGGAAAGGAAAAAGAATGAGAGATTTCACGCAGCGAGCGCACAAGCGGCTTCTAAACGACAATCTCCTGGATATTGATTTGGACACCCTTTGGAGCTACGGCATCCCTACGGACACGCCAGCCAGCCATGGACTGCAGAGAGGAGGGGAGGGACTCCAGCCTGTTCCTGTAAGCCAGGGCACAACCTTCACAAACCAACCACTTGAGCAACACGGCTCCAGGAAAAATTCAGGTCCTTGTACTAATACAGGTTCACCAAAATGATACTAGGTGCTTCCAGGACATGACAAGAGTCAGCAGCTGTAGAAAATCAGAGAAATGCTGCTGCTAACGCAGTGGAGCAGGCAGTGTTGGGGGATACAGACCCACGCCTCAGCCTGGAGGACTTGCTGCCTGAAGGAAGGTCACTGACACACAGGTAAGGCACAGAAACCTGCAGTCTGCATGGCAGAACTTGCGAAAAACCAAATCAGTAAAAGACACAATAAAGATGTAACAGCTTTTCCACAGAACCCCTGCTTGAGTTGGGCTCAGGTTTTCAGCTGTTTCATCCAAGCGTCTTGGTTGCCCAATCTCTCTTAAAACTGAGATACCGGTGCTTCACTATCTCACAGGAACAACTGAGAGAAAAAGTTAACTCAACTGAATGACAGCGTCATTCAGGTTCCCAAAATAGATAGTATTTAACCTTCATTAGCTGTTAACAGCTCTCATACGTCTACCATGCATTGATATTCGGATATTTATAACACATTTAACTCCAGACCAAGTCCCAAGATCCAAAAGGACAGCCAATGTAACAAGAAGATCTCACACACACGCACACACGTTTATCATCACTACTTCTTGGGGGGGGAAACTTGCAAGGCAAAAGAACTCATTGTTCTGGATGAATAAGCCTTGTAAGTCCCAAAGCTGGCCCTGGGGAGAGCAGCGATCTTGGATCTTACATCTCAACAATGCCGCAAAATGAGATGATACCATTTTTCTTACGCCGTATTTGTATGAAGAATGAGAACTCTCTAATTTACATTTAATTTTGTTAGCCTTCCTTTCAGCATATTAAACGTTAATTACAAATCAAAACTTTTGATGCGGAACGTTGGCATCCATTCACTCCCATGATCCATGTGCAGAACCACAGCAGAGGAGGAACAGCTTGCAGGTTCTGTCAGCTGAAGAACATCCAAAACACAGTGAATTCTCCATAAGGCAAAGCCTGACCCTATGCCTAGCGGGCCAGGATCAGCCATAAGTCTTTTAGCCACTGTTATTGCTAATTCAGCTGGAAATGCGTGCTTTGATGTTTTGGCTGCAGTTAAGAGATCCAGTTCCTTCAGTGGAGCAGTTTCACATTAACACTAAGCCTGCATAACTGCTGACTGATGAGATGCAACAATTCCACTTCCCTGCTCCCTATCCTTGAAGGAAAACTAATCAGATAAAAACTACCTCCGCAGAGGGAGAGGTGAGTACGTAAACACTGACAAAACCCACGCTCACCCGAGCTGGGTGCAATTGAAAAGAACCCCTCAGAAATCCAGGGTACTTTCAGTAGGAGACAGACTCGGAGGAGTCAACTTTAGCTGGTCCACAGAGGGATCCAATCGTTCCTAAGGTTAGGGATGGAACTCCAACAGAGCCCACAACTCACGATGTGCCACCAGCTGCAGCGGAAGGACCTTCAGAACCTACAGTTCATAGAATGGTTTGGGTTGG
>NW_010250796.1:0-710 GCF_000690775.1 Eurypyga helias | reverse complement strand
ATCGATGGGCAGGCCAACTAAACACATGTGAAACGGTTGTTTTGGTTGCGCCATAGATACACAAAAGTGGGTTTGATTCAGTGTCCGTGCTAGCGAAACCCATACATTATTGCTTCTCCAGGGCGTTCTCAGAGTCTCCAATGGCACTGTGGAGGTTGTCACCACTGTCCACATCAGTATCATGCTGAGTGTGAGAGTCATTCTTGCTGTCACCTTCTCGGTGGATGTCTGGTCGCACACACCTGGCTGGTATCCAGCGCACTCCTTGACCTGTGGAAACACAAGCATACCCTCGACCCCATGTTAATAAGTCATACGGTCCTTCCCAGTTACCTGTCTGTAGGGACTTTATCCATACTTTCACCTGGGCTCTAGAGGTGTCATTCATACCTGTAAGATATAAAAAATGTTTAAAAATTGCTGGCTGGTCAGTCATGTTGGTGCTTTCTTTGATGTCCAAATAGTTGAAGACATACAGTGCTTTCCATAACCTGTTCTGTGGGCTTTCCCCTGTCATTCCCCCTTTTTGTTTTTCTAACATGTTTTTAAGCGTGCGCTGTGTCCGTTCAATAATAGCCTGTCCTTGTGGGGAATGCGGGATACCCGTAACATGAGCAACACGCCATAGCTGTAAAAAAATTTGTGTTTTGTGGCTAATATAGCCAGGTCCATTGTCTGTTTTCATTGTCGCTGGGATGCCTAAAGCTGCA
>NW_010250795.1:21268-48760 GCF_000690775.1 Eurypyga helias | reverse complement strand
CTTCCAACCCAAACCATTCTGATTTGCAACTTCCAGCATATGAAAACTGGATCTTTCAGAAAGATCAAACTGTGCTTTGCTAAAAACACACAGAAGCAAATGTGTCTGTACTATTTAAGTGCTGCGTGTTTGAGCCTGGACTCTGTCCACAGTCTGTCCCTGTACTCCCCTACTTCTTTCCTTTTACAGATCTTAAGTTTCTTCTCAAGAACTGTCTGTTTGTTGTCTGGTTTTCATCTCAGTTGTTGTACATTACCATCCAAACCATGTGCCAAAACCATGATGCTATTAATAGGGGAATGGGTGGGATGTATCTTGACTATTTGATACACAAAGTACCTCTTTATTGTGAATGTGTGATGCTTATGCTAATGATGTTTACTGATAAATCTGAAGTTAGATGACAGAAGGAGACAGCCTGATTTCTGAAGTATAATTACCTACAAAGTATAATTATAATTCTGAAGTGTCAATTTTTTATTTAATTAAACTTCTGCAGTGTGGCTGTGTAAGTGCTCTTTAGACTTTCTCAAGTTAGAATAAAATACATTGAGGAGGGGGAAAAGTGGTTTCTTGATCCTGAAGATCTCTTTGTATTGGCTTTCTGCTGCTAAAAAAAAAAAAAGATTCAATCTGAAGATGTGCTTTTACCAAAGCAAAATATTATCAACATCTTTCTACTACTTGTAATCAAGAAGTTTTCCTAAGGATGTATCAAAAGGTGCAGCTCACATTCTGCTAGCTAGGAGGCTTAGAAATGAATGAGGCTTTTAGAGATGCTGCAATTTTATTACTTTCTTGCATTTTAATAGCTACCCCTGAAGAGGAAGAATTGGTATTTATGGGCTGTGCCTGTAGGTCTGTGTTGCGATGATGTCCTGCTGTCTAGTTTTGTTTCTTTCAAGAGCCTCTTTAAACAAAACTATCAACCTCCTTCCTTTTTACCCTTCAGCAGTGTAACGATGTTTTTGTGTGGAGGCTCTACACACTGTAGGTGTTGCTAGATGGTATTTCTTGTTCTCACTGACTGATGGGTTCAGGGTACTTTTGCCTTAACACTTTGAGACACAGCATCTCAATTTACAACGGATGTTGAAATGCATTAGTAACTTCACAGTGTATGCTATTAATTCTTGACAGGAAAAGAATTTCATGCAAGACTTCTGCTTGTTTGGTGTTCTCTTTTTAACAAGATGCATGTGAAAACTACCCATCTGAACTTATTGGCAGGCAGACTCAATATTCAATTGTCAGTCTGTTAAGCGAGACTTAAGGGGAAGAAAGCCTCTTAGTGTAATGGATTGTGTAATACTCAGGGAAACTTGTCTAATATGGTTATCGGTAGAAAGTAGGGGTGAAGTGTCTGTTAGAGCTCAATGAATGAGCTGGAGCTTAAAGCTCACCACCACTTCTTAAGATTTCTTGTCACGAAATTAAAAAACCGTGAGGTTTTTCTGAGCATGCTGTTTGCTTTAAACTGAAAGCTAGACATGCGTGCATGCCCAGGAGCACTTCTGGCTGAATGAACACGTTGACACTACTTTGCTTCTCTGTGTGTTTAGCTCTTCTCACTCTTGATACTGGATATTCCATTTCCAGGTAGTCCAGCAACCGTCAGGAACCATTGTAAAGCAAGTATCCACACTCCCGCAATCCCCAACGCTGACCCTACAGACATCTGCTGAGAAAAAGATGCCACTGCATACGCTTGTTCAAACTAACCAGTTTCCTGCAGGTAAAGTGGAACCTTGTTAGTGGAGAAGGGAGAGGAACGCTGAGGTGTATAAATAAGCACAGGCTGTTGGTGGACTGTAGCAATGTAAGAAGGTAGTTGTGGGGAGCAGCCAGCTCTGTGTGGCAAGTCAGATATCTTCGCTGTCTGCTTGCAGTTCTGATGACAAACTCAGTGTGATGTCGACTTCTGGCACCTGTTAAAGGCATGTTGATCAAAACTTCATACTCATTAAAATACTGCAAGTAATCTCCTTGCAGTAAGCTTCCTTTAAACAGTGATGCTTTTGAGAGTTGTTTCATGAGACTTTGCTTTAACCCTTGGCAGGTTCAGGTGGATGCATCCTGTGAGTTTGTCTCAGCCAGCCAGCTTTCACTAAAACCTTTCACTGGTCAGCACAGAGAAGGATGTTTGCTTAGCGCATGTAAGGTTTTTGGCCACACAAAACCTGTAGAATTGTAAGACACCAGAGTGTCTGGTTTTAAACAGACCTAATCAGTTGTTGCTGAGTTGCAGCAGCCTTTGCTAGATGTATGAACAGTTATCTTAGTATTTTGCTTTCTGATATGGTATGTTTTGGGTTTTTTTTTAGGTTCCATTCTGAAACAAATTACCCTGCCAGGAAATAAAATTCTGTCATTTCAAGCATCTCCTGTTCAGAAACCTAAAGTAAAAGAGAATGGAGCAACATCCTTCAGGTAAAAATAAACAGTATCAGAAGTTTATTATAGGAAGGAACAAAAGCAACAGACAAGAAGTAAGGAGGTGGGAACAGAGCCCAAAAAAACACAACTCTCTTTAGAAACTTGTTTGATAGGTGTTTTTCACATTGTAGTACTAATCAGCAAGGGGGAACCTAAAAACGTTGACCTCACAGCAGATCTTAGTTATTCTTAATATAAGAAAACTGACCTGATGAGGTTGGATTTTCATCATGCTGTCATAAGAGTGCAATTATATGAACCATGTGTGTCAGTATGTACCAGTTTTTCACTTGTAGAGGAGGCGTATTGATCTTCATCCTGAGTACTATTAACTAATCGACAGCAAAGTTACCTTGTATTAAAAGCTCTCCATAGGACTGATGTGGATAAAACCTCTGTTTATTATAGATGGACGAATAGCATTGGACTGTTACTTGGGCTGGCTGGTAACCTGTCTAAAGCTCTGTGCTGTATTTCGAAATCTTTTATTAGCATCTCTTACAAGCTTGTTCCTGTATATAGAGGTGAAAGTCATTGACTGCACCTCTAATTATGGCTTCTGGCATATTCTCTAGGCCTTTAGATTACAAGAGTGCTTAAGGCTTTTAGATCTTGTAACTGATTAACTTTTCTCAAAAGCAGATTTTTTTTTTGTAGCTCTAAAATGTAATTTTGGAACAGAGGTACAGACTGTCAAAAGCATTATTGGTCTTGTGACTTTAAGGCAAGCTTGAGGTTGCTCCTCCAGGGATAAAACCAGACATGACACCTTTGTCTTGTTGACATCTCTTGAAAGCTACAGCTTTGTGTGTGCTGGCATAGACAGGGAGCTGTTGTTGTTAGAGTAACGTGTAGTATAGAGTGAACACTTAAAACACTGGTAGCCAGAAGTTGAAATGAAAAGCTGATGTTAAAGCAATAGCTCACCTATTGTAGTTCAGCTGCCTCAAGCTCTTATGAAATATATCCGAGATGTCAGAGATCAGATCAGGAAAGCCAAAGCCCTGACAGAATTGAACCTGGCCAGGGACATCAAGGCCAACAAGAAGGACTTCTATAGGTACATAGGGAATAAAAAGAAGATCAGGGAGAATGTGGGCCCTCTGCGGAAGGAAATGGGAGAGCTGGCTCCCCAGGTCATGGAGAAGGCCGAGGTACTCAATGCTTTTTTTGCCTCGGCCTTCACTGGCAAGGGCACAAGCCATACCCCCAGAGTCATGGAAGACAAGGGCAGGGATTGGGAGAATGGAGAGTCACCCATGGTCACTGAGGATCAGGTTTGGGAACGCCTGAGGAACCTGAAGGTGCACAAGTCCATGGGACCTGATGGAATACATCCACGGGTCCTGAAAGAACTGGCGGCTGGGGCGGGGAAAACCCTATCTGTCATATTTGAAAAGTCGTGGCAGTCTGGTGAAGTTCCCGCTGACTGGAAAAGGGGAAACATAACCCCCATCTTTATAAAGGGAAAAAAGAGGACCAGGAAAACTACAGGCCAGTCAGTCTCACCTCTGTGCCTGGCAAGATCATGGAGCAGATCCTCCTGGAAATCATGCTAAGGCACATGGAGAATGAGGAGGTGATTGGTGACAGTCAGCATGGCTTCACCAAGGGCAGATCATGCCTGACGAATATGGTAGCCTTCTACGATGGGGTCACGGCCTTGGTGGATAGAGTCCTGTATCTGTGTTCTCTGAGCAGGGCTAGAACCACATGGTGTTAATCTGTCCCAGGCAATAGATACTCCTCAGTAAGCCGTGAAGTGGTTTGCTCTCTTGTGTCCTGACTTCCAGTATTCCCAGCACAGCTCTTCTTTGTGACCTGTGATCCATCAACTGGTGACTGTGTGTGAGGCAGAGAGAAGCACCATGGCTGCCTTTCAGGTTTTGTGATGAGACTCATTATGGGCAGAGAGCATGTCTTGTGATTGTACATGTGACACTTGCACACGAGACTCTGGTCTTGCATTGCAGTATGTCATCGAGTCTGTCTCCCTCTGCCATTGTATGACTAGGTTAGGGCAGGATTTGAGAACAAAATACTAAGATGTACTTAAGCGGCAATTGGACCTTATGCGCTCTTTAAAGGGCTGGTTTAGGTTGCTTGAGATGAATAGTAAGAAAAAATGGTGATTCCTGGCCCCCGCCTCCCCCTATTTAAAAAAAAAAAAAAAAACCAAAAACCCAGAAAAAACCCCAAAACCAAACCGCAAACACAAACAAACAAAAACCCACAAAACCCAACAAAAATAAACCCAAAAAAACCCAACCAACCAGAAAAACCCCAGCTTGTAGAGATTATTTCAGCTAAGTGTGGGCAACACTGACACTTGACTGCCCTGTGGCATGTGTTGTAATGGGCAGTCTGTTTTAAAAGCATCAGGATTTTTATGAACTGCTCTGCGTACTTCTGTGAAGTACATGCCAGAGTACCCTGGATAAAACAAGACACATATTTGCACCTTCAAATATTTGGTTTGCATCTACTTTAATAGAGTTGTTCTCCAAAGCATATACAACTCTGATTTGTGCCTTTTGTCTGGAAGGTACCAGCAATCCCAGCTAACAGACAAACAGGAATGAGACAGCAGAGTGGAGAACATCTGGGCAGCTGCTCCTCCTGCCCTGTGGTGGTGGGGAGCACTGGTGATTTTTGCTCTGATGGAATTGTTCTGTCCCACATAGTTGTCCGTGATGGTGTACAGAGGTTTGGGTTAAGCATGCCTTTCTAGTTTTCCTTTCAACTTTAGTATAAAAGGAGCAAAGACGTATTTGGAAGACTACGTGTGCGTGTGTCAGGCACCAGAGGGTGCCACAGACTCGCTGTTCAACCTGTACAGGCAAACCCTAAATGTGTGGCGCGTCTGCATTGCTGCTTAGGCTGCTTTTCCAGTCGAGTATCCTGTGTAAGTGTCCAACTTGACTTCATGCAGAATAATGCTCAGAACTCTGTTTTTCCCCTTGTCCTGATAAGCTTAAATCACTGCAGAATTATGACAGCTGGGAGAATTTTGCTTTTTGATTTCTGGGTGTGACATGATCATATGCAAAAAGCATTAAAGGAGGTGTTGTAGAAGGGGGGGCTTTATGGGTGGATTGTTTAAAATGAAAGCAAGTCAGTGTCCAGCAGAAATGCCTGCATATATACTTTGGAATATTTCAAATTTATCACTTTAGTGGAATAAATTTTATAGCTTACTCAAAGCACTTGATAACTTACTTAAAATGATTGAGGTTTGTTTGAACAGCAAGGAAAAAAAGAATAGTAGAAAGAACATGGTTTGAGAAACTTTCATTAATCTTTAGGGGGTACTATTTCTAAGGAAATGTAATGATAAATTCTTTGGGTTAAATAAGTGCAGCAGTGTTTTCATAGTCATCAAGGCTAGTGACTTAGTGCAAACTTGTCTCAGAGTGGGGAAATGAGAATTGGTGCTTAAAAACAGTACAGGTAGAGAAGTCTGCTTGCATATAAGCTCTTCTCTGTGTGTGCTCACAAAAGAGACTTGTGTGCATGGAAATACTGAAGAAAACAGTAACCTGATGAAGGCTGGTTTTAGAGAACTGAAACTTGTGTATGTAGAAAGGTGGATAGATGTGTAGTACAGAAATTTACTTCCTTCTTGCTTGAGTATTTGAAGTATGTGGCCAGATTAAAAACTAAAATCATTTACTGAAACGGTGTGCTAGACAAGTATTCCATAAACAGCTCCAGTGGGGTGATGTCAGGCTCCGGCACCTGCAGTTCTAGTAGCTTGTGATGTATGTCCTTGGTGCTAGTTGTGCTGATTTCGTAATCTCTTTTATCAGCAGATCCGTGGCAGCCACTGCACCTTCGTTGGGGGTCTTGTCTCTGCTACCAGCAAAGGTTTCTCTGGAGTGGTCATTAAGAGGAAGAAACTTGTGAAAGATCAGTTAGCACTCAATTATCATGCAGTGAAGCTTCATTTACACACTTCTTGAAAGATCAGGGTCTCTGTTAGGCTGATAGAGCATGAGTATATGCTTGGAACTGGTATCTATACGCTGCTGGTTGTGAAGGGGTAGGAAGAGGGAAGCTGTTTTGGCAGCAGTGACTTCACCTTTAAATCGGAACTGTGGTCATTTAACTGATCTGACAGTCCTGGGGTTTAATGATGGATCTGGGGTACAAGCCTCGTCAGGAAGCTGTAGTGTCTGGTAAGAATTAATAAAGCTGGTTTGAGGACCTGTTGGGTCTCCCTTTCCCAACGCGAATCATGTAGACACTCCTAACACTGAGGGGTCACAGACGAATGACAGGAGGAGTAGGGGAAGGCTGGACTCCTTTTTTTTTTTTTTTTTTTTTAAGCCAGGCTCTTCTCCAGAAGTTTGCGGGTATGGATTTATGCCATAAAAACCTGTTGAAGCTCAAAGGAGAAAATGCATCTGTAGTTTAAGAAAAAATCCCAATGCTTTCTTGTGTCATTTGAGTATTGTTCAAACCTAACCTGTGTTTGAACGACTTCGGCTTCTACCTGTTGCCAGTCAGAAGACAGCCTATGAAAGATCCCATTTCACCTAAAAATGGCACATTTCTGGCTAACCCCTTGTTGAAGAGTTATGTAGGCCATACAGTATTTTCTGAAGGTGAACTTTATCAGACTTTGCCAGAGAATACTTTTCAAGAAGGGTGTGTGTGTTTAGGTGTTGTGTGGTGGTTTTTGTTTTGTTTTCTTCTCTTTGTTTTCCAAATCAAAAGACTTTCAGATTTATTGCCTCCACTTGTCTGTATTCATACTGCAGACTTCTGTTCTGGATTGGTCCTAAACCCTTGAAGCCACCATTAGGGACTTTGTCACTTTGTGAAGCAAAAAGGCTTTCTCTTGATCTGAACTTATTTGAAAGTAACTTGGATTGTTTCATTGCTAAAGTCCTGAAAAAACTTTTCCCATAAAAGATTAATTTAGTATTTTAACTTAAATGTTTAAACAAAAAAAAGTCGAGGCACATTGGCTATTTGTTTAACGTGAGCTTTGCTGTGACTACAGCTAGTTTTCATTATGTTAGCCCTAAGTATGCTGGACTTGAGGTGCAGATCTAAGTTGCTACAGCAGAATCCAGCTAACAGAGGGATGCTAAGAACTAGAGCTCTACCACTGTTCTTCGGAAGCATAGCATCCTCCCCACTACATATATAAATACTGTCTAGTAAGACTGGTTCGAAGTGCAACGTGTGGGCTGGCTCCAGTATAGACAAGGAGTGTTTGAGTGTGTGTGGGGTTTTTTAAGGGAACTGTAAAAGAAAAGAGATGATCAGATCTGTGCTAATATGCTTGTAACATAAGCTTCAGTTTGTAGGATGGGCATCTGGGAAAATAGGCTTGCTTGTAGTTCCTGAGTCAGTATTCAGCTTTATGCAACACTTGGTTCTACCTGGTGAGTTGGAGTTTTAGAACAAATTTCAAGCTGGTGCATGGTGGGGGCTTTGTGGGGACTTTTAATCCAGGTTTACCTCAGTCCTTGGTTTCTGAGTTTGCTCAAAATTTCATGTGAAGGATTTGCATGCCTGGTAACTGAGGCATTAGTCAAGCTAAGATTTGAGAGTCACTTCATTGAAGTGTGAAAGCTTCTCGGAGCTGACTGTCTGTCCCACACACACTAAACACCTATCGTATAGGGGTAGCCTCCAAGATACCTGAATGTGGCAGTTTGTTGATAGTCAAGAAGCTTTTTCTCTGTATCTGTTCTGAATGAAGCACAAAATGTTGGTTTTCTCTTTAGCAGAGATGAAGATGACATAAATGATGTGACTTCTATGGCTGGGGTCAATCTTAATGAGGAGAATGCATGCATTTTGGCAACAAACTCCGAGCTCGTTGGTACGGTGATCCGCTCTTGTGCAGATGAACCCTTTCTCTCCTCGGAAGCACTTCAGGAGAAAATCTTGAACATAGGTGAGAACAAGGCATAACGTAACAGAAGTCTATGGAGTAGTATTTCCTCGCCTGTTTCATCAGCTAGCTTCCAGTCTTTGAAGAAGAGGCTGGAACTATTTGTGACTGCCATATCAATTTACATGTTTCTACCAAACTATACTGAATTTTTACTTCCCCTTGTAGGAAACAACTGTTCTAGGTTTTTGCATGGAAATAATCTCAAGCACAACCAGAAAAAAGAAATTGGTGCCAGTATTACATGTGAGAACTCAAAAACTTTGTTACTGTTTTAAGTTAATGGCAGACATAACAACCATATTTATGATAGTGTCAAATCAAACATTTAAGTATGCTTTTCTATTTCTGCAGCTCCGAACTTGATGGATTGTGCCAGCTTTCCTAACAGCCTTTTCCTTCCTCAGCCTGTTCAGATATATGTACTCTATTGACCAAACATTACAGATCCTGCCCTTGTGAAACTTAGGAAGAAGTTTAAAACTGCCCGTATGCACAGGGCAGACCTTTGTTTATGACTCCCTCGTTGGAAAAATCTTTCATTAATTTTATGCAAAAGAGATGTTAAAGCTCTTTGTCATCCATCAGTGAATAATACTGTGGAACGTATGCTGAGCCTGCAGCATGAAGTGTAATAGTGTTTCTTAGTGTATGTGTATTTCAGCTGTTAGTTTCTAGGCAAAATAACAACTGTCACTTAGCAATGTTGCGTTATGTCAGAGCAGACAGGGTGCATTTGTACAGCACCACACTGACCGGTACCTCCGCTATCTGCAGCAAACTGGGTGCGTGTTGCTAAACTCCTTGCTCGCGCTCCCTGCTCGGTAGCTTGCCATACCGGAACATTGAGTTTTACAGCTGAGCGTTTAGGGAAGTCTGCAGTTCATACCTGCAGTCATAATTCTGTCACAGTGGTTTAACTACATGGTCGCAGAGTCTTTCTACACACAAATGAGACTAAACTAAGCAGCTAGCTTGTGATGAGCATGTACCCTGTAAATGCTACCTGCTGCCTCAGTACACCCCACACTAGTGTGCCAGACGTGCCACCTGAGCTGTATGGAATGTGGTTGAGTGAAGTAAGTGCTATGCTTCTGGTGAGAAAGGGAAAATACACATTGAAATGGGTGCCTGGGAAGTTTTTCTCTAAGTAGGGGGTTAACCAGTCATCCATGGGAAGTGGGTGTAAGAAAAAGAGAGATCTACAAAAAAACGTAAAGTACTTATTCTAGAATAATTGTCTGGTTTGGGGTCTGAAGGCAATTAATTGAAGGATGGAAAAACCAGGCCTGGCTGTTTCATGGCAGGCACGGCAGGCAGCCGTTCCACATTAATAATAGTAATTAAAGTTATAAATGAGAAGTGTTGTGATAGCAAGGAAAGGAATATTGTCGGGGAGTACAGCAGTTCAGAAGATAAACACTTCTGCTCTTGAAATGAGCTCTCTTTGGTTAGGGAGTATGTGGTTCTGGGGGCAGGTCTTGAGGTTTGGGGGTGGATTTTGTTTTGTCTTGAAGTTGACGTTTCAGTATTTTGATAATCTCTAGCGGGAAATTGCTGAGGAAGTGTTGAAAGGTGCTTGAGCAAAGTGAGCTTTATCCAAGGTACAGGCCAGTGCTTACTGGCCAAGATCAAATAGTGGGTACATCTTGATCATATCTGGGAAAACATTGTAGGTTGTCCCTGTCTTGCAAGGTTGTTATTCATTTTCAGTTAGCATAGCAAAGGCAAATGAAATAGGTGATTAGCTTTTTTTTTTACAGTGTACTGTTTATCCATTCTTAACACTCCACTTGGCAATAAATACTGAAATGGGTTTTGAAGGCGTGCTCTATATTGCATCATAAAGTATTACAGCCACTGTAAATGCGGCAAGAGGCAAGGAACAGTGCTTCTGATGGGTACGGCGTGTGAAGCTGCTGCCTGCCGTGCCTGCCAGGGAAAAGTAGCTGCTGCCCAGGTGCCTTGACGAAGTTGTGTTGAGTGATTGATGGTGTCAGCCAAGGGAAGGCTTATCCGTTGGCAGCCTGCAGCCGCAGGAAGGTTGTGGAGGTGATGCCCAGCTCTGGAGATGGGGCTGGGACAGCTTTGCCCGGAGCTGTTGCCAGCCTCAGTCGCAGCTGCTGAAATGCAGAGAGGCAGCGGCAGCCCGAGAGAAAAGGGTGAAGGTGATGGCATGACCCCGACTGGACTTGGTCTGTGTATCCCGAGCTGCTGCCGTGGGATGGTTGGGTAGGTCTGCCTTGTGCCGGTTGGTCGAGGCAGGTGAGAGCATCCCATGGGCCCTGATTGCGCTGCAAAAACCATCCCTGCTCATCAAATAAATGTCATGAGTTGTTAACAAGCACGGTGTCAAGCAGGGCAAAATGTAATTCTCTATTTTTTTTTTAATTACTGGAATTAACAGAATATGGCACTAATTTCTACAGCTACCACTTCTCCCCCTCCCTGAACATGAAGCTTGATTTGTGTTCTTATTAACTTTGTCCTATAAATGACCTTGCAAGGAGAGTGGTTCTGGAGGCTAAGTGAAACAATGTCTATATTTTCTGAAGCTCCAGGCTAAGTTTTATTAATGTAATGTCTAAGATCTTTGAAGTGGTGACTTTACCAGGAAAATCATAATCTCCAAACCTTTATTCATAATGGGTATGACTTCCAGGGGGAACAGAATACCTGCTGTGCTAATTATTTCAATTATCAGCTACTACTAAAACACGTAATGGATTTTCTCTGCTTCCACAGGTAAAATGCATGACATTATGGAACTTAACTCTGATGTTGTGAACTTGATCTCCCACGCTACACAGGAGAGATTACGAGGCCTCCTAGAAAAACTAACTGTAATTGCTCAGCACAGAGTATCAACCCACAAGGTAAAGGAAATCATTAAGCAAGTTTTGCACCAAAGTTTTCCTGCTTTGCAGCCTTGAAGATAAACCTCTTCCAAGTATAGGCACATCGTATGCAATATGTGCATTTTCAGTATCAACCAAAGGCTGGTTTTGTTTTAACTGTTTATAGCCTCTAACTATTCCTTAACGTTTTCCTTTCGACTTGTTGGATAGGTGCTCTTAAAACCCAGCAAAAGAATAAGTGCATGCATTTCTCCTCTTCCATAGAAGTGGTGGCTGTTACACAAAATCTATCTTGCATGGTACATGTAAAGCTATTTTTGAATGCTTTTCGTGGTCAGGTTGATTTAGGGACTTGTGTTTGCTTTATGCATTTACTGTTGGTGGAAATGCAGTATTGGCTCAGTAAAAAGACTTGGGAAACTGAATTGAGTATTTTATTTTTAGAAAGTGCTCCATGTGAAGCCAGAGACCCCTTTGATCTTAAAGTTTCTGGAGTGGGAGGTTTTTTTTCCGTCAGTGGTACTTAAGACTCCCTTCCCTTCCTGTTATATTAGCTTCATTCAATTATAAAATATATTGGGTTCTAGTGAGTCAGTATCCCTTATGATGCTTGTATGGTACAGATGGGAAGCAATAACTTACTAGTGGGCAAAATAGCTCTTTGAGCCCTTTTTTTGTCCTTCAATAGTAAGATATTAGTCCTTCTTTCAGTATTGTTTAAAAAAAAAAGTGAAAAGCAGATGTATCTGTTGGGAACTTTGTACTTAATGAAATTTAACGGCAGCAACTAATGATGGGATAGAAGTTATTTTTGATCTGAACACTTTTACAGGCTTTTAAGTGCTGGAGAAGCAATAGTAAAGAGCAGGAACTATTTGGAAACTTATAAGTATTTACAGTGGTGTCTGGAGCAGCGGGATTATGCTGTTCTTTGCCAGAAGAAGATAAAGTAGTAAAAAATCAGTACAGAAAAAAAGTATACACGTTTTTATGACCAGTCGTTAGAAATCTGCATATATTGTGTTGTCTCTAGAAAGTGGGGGATGCGACAGAGCTTGTGGGGTGGAAACTGAAGTTCTGAGTAGCTGGTAGGGTGTAGTGTCTTGCAGACACCAAAGACAGCAAGGGAATGTTTTTGGACAGTGGGATCCGTATGGCTGATTTCTTTCTCATTGAACTAAAGCAACAGGAAAACGGATAGGTTTTACATCTGATTGAATTGCCAGAAGCAGTGGTAGGACTGTAAGGCTGCAATAAGAAGAAAAAGTAATGGGCATAATAATCTTAGGGGCACAGGTGCCCTCTTGCGGTAGGAAGGCTGTATTACACTGAAAAGGAGCATCCTACAGGATTGCATTTGTGCAATCAGTCTCCCACATGAGTAATGTTATCGTGAGATGCTGACAGGCTTTTAGAAACCTAAGTTCTAGAACAGGCCACTGCAGGGTTTTGGAGCCCTGTTATGTATTTATGTAGCCTTGTGTTCCACCTCCCCTAGTGTTTGCCCCTGCCCTCTTTTCCCTTTAGGTTACTGATAGGTACTGGTGTTCAGCATGGGCTCCATGCGTTTCAGAGAATTACCCAGGGACTTTCCAAGAGGATTGGGCAGTGGGGAAGTATATAGAATCATAGAATGGTTTGGGTTGGAAGGGACCTTAAAGACCATCTAGTTCCAACCCCCCTGCCATGGGCAGGGACACCTTCCACTAGACCAGGTTGCTCAAAGCCTCATCCAGCCTGGCCTTGAACACTTCCAGGGATGGGGCATCCACAGCTTCTCTGGGCAACCTGTTCCAGTGCCTCACCACCCTCTCTGGGAAGAATTTCTTCCTGATATCCCATCTAAACCTCCCCACTTTCAATTTAAACCTGTTATACCTTGTTCTGTCACTACAGGCCCTTGTAAAAAGACCCCTCCAGTTTCCTTGTTGGCCCCCTATGACTGGAAGTTACTAACTTAATTAGGATAAAACTATCATGGGTGGTCTCTAGCTAAAGCACTGAATAGCCTTTCAGATTGTTGTAAGCTGCTGTCTGTGCTGGGATTCTTGTTGCAGTGCCTTTGTAGAGGCTTGGTAGGACCCTGGTTCAGTTCCTTAGCAGTCTGTCCCGTAATGTGGAGAACTGCTGAGGTAAGAGCTTTCATGTGATGTAGTATGGTAGCCGAAACCAGAAGTAATAACGACAACTAAACAGTACAGTGATTAAAAACATGTTTCTGGTGTGAGTGCGTTCAGCACCGCATGAGATGACTGCTCTGAGTTCCTTTGCTTGGAGCCCGTGAACATATGGCTTCAAGAGGCATGGCACGGTGCTGTGTTGTAAACACGAGAAGTTCTCCCACATGCAGTAGCAACAACACACAGCAACCCTAAGGTGTGCTATCGGTAGGGTAGTATGGTGTGGCAGATCTGTTGCTTTAAGGGGTGAGCTCTGAATTTGGCAAAGTAAACACTCCTTGATGTGAGGACAGACAGCCTCCTTCTCCCTGTGTTCCTTCCCCTGCCCACCTCGCCTTGCCATCCAGCTGCAGAGTGCAAGCAACTTAGCAGAGGTTTTTCTGGTATGGAAGTTAGCCATAAAAAGCCAAAGCTCTAAAGGTTCCCACATATTAGCTGATATTCCTGCACTGTCCTCAGCAAGGCTGACTTCAGCCACCTTGAGCAACATGGCAGTTTTCGTAGGAGAACTGATCTTTATGGATTTCTCCCAACTCCTTTCCTGGTAGACTGAAATAGAGTGCAGCTTCCCTGTATGTGGGTTTTAACTTTCTGCCCCAGGACGTGCAATACATTCCTGGTGCTAAACCGCAGATGCCTTAGTCAGGTTTCAGATTCAGGTACGTGACAGTCTAGGAAGGAAGCTGCAAATCGCAGCCAAGGTATATAGCTGTTCTTGAATTTGTTACCAGGTCTCTTCTCACTGAAGACCTACCTGGGAATGCTTTGCGTCAACACTGTATGTTTCATGTACTTGTAAACCGAAGATTAAACCTGTGGTAAGAGTTGGCTGCGCTTTAGAGTGCATCCCTGGAGAGGTCTGAAGTACGTACATTTCTCTGGAAGAAAGCGTGAAGGAATGAATTTCATGACAGGATTGAATGGATGCACTAATGTGCTATTGTTGTGTGAAAGCAATAGGGTTTCAGGGAAGTGGATAAACTTTTTCACTTGGTGAACTCCAGATTAAATTTAGCTCAGTTGAAGTAAACCCAGCTTTTTAACTGTCAGATATACAAGTTCAGCTTTGGTGCATACAAACCTGACTACACTCTATTTTGTGGTTACATGCTTTATTTATAACCAAGTTAAACTCTGTCCTCAATTACACTTGCAATTTTTGTTTTGTTGGGATTGCACTGTTGTAGCTGGGGACAGTGTGGCCTTATTTGAGGAAGTTCAGCTGTTTATATGGACAAAACCTGAATCCAGCTTGCTTCATCATAACAGTAATGGCTATGAGTTACGAACAGGTATAAAATAGTGTTTTCTGTCTAAGCAATTCAGAGGTAAATTACAACAGAGGATGAATTTATTGAGTAGATAGGACAAAATAGAACTGTAAGTATTACTCTTCTAAAAAGACCTGAAATTGAGCATTTTAAAACAGTTGGTGCTGAGCTGAAATGCAGTTATGAATGGACCCATTTCTTATCCCATATAAGCTCATGGTAGTGCATTGGGGTAATTCTGGTTGAGAGGATTGCATTCCTAATTGGCACAGGGTCTTGGATTTGGTTTTAAAAACATAGATATCTAGCTCTGGCTTTGGGCATCCCAAAGCGAAACACTCCTAAACTTTGGAAAAAATAATCTCCTGGTAATACAGCTTTCTCCTTTGTCCCTTTAAAAGGATTGTGGCATGGTGGTGGATTATTATAAACTGCTCTTCAAAACAAACTGTAGTAATATACTAAGGCTGACTTACGAAGTAGTGTACGTTTTGTGGGGAGCATTTAAAAAAATATAGAGTAAGAGAAGCAGGGGGGGAAGTTTGTTAGACTTCTACAGAGCCACAGACTCTGCTTGGGATAGCCAGTCTCCTTGGTTGCAACACATGGCATGGTCTGAGCCACAGTTAGTGATAATGACAATGTGGTGGCTCATTGAAAAGCACCAAACTTAATGCCAGAAGAGGGATTGATTACATGCGTAGGCTGGGTTGTGAGAATCCAGACTGGGAGGCAGCGGTGCCCCACAAGAAGGCTTTTGCTTTCCTTCCAGCTTTTAAAAGTATATGACTATACGCTGAGTATAGTGTGCTTAAAAACTGAAAATTTACCAACTTAAGTCACTAATAGTTCATATACTTAAAATATACTCCTACCCAAAATATAGCTGTAAAATATGCTGTGCTTATTCCAGAATAGTTGTGTGTCAAGGTTGCTTCATTGAAGTGTGAGATCAGGGTAGAGTAGAAAGGTTTCCTGAGAATAGAACCACACCATCTTTCAGGTTGGAAAAGACCTTAAGATCAAGTCCAACGATTAACCCAGCACTGCCAAGACCACCACAAAGCCATGTCCCTAAGCACCTCATCCGCACGTATTTAAAATATCTCCAGGGACGGTAGCTCAACCACTTCCCTGGGCAGCCCGTTGCAATGCTTGACAACACTTTCAGTGAAGAAATTGTTCCTAATATATAATCTAAAGCTCATCTTGTGCAACTTCAGGCTGTTGCCTCTTGTCCTGTGACTTGGGAGAAGGGCTCAACACCCACCTCTCTGCAACCTCCTTTCAGATAGTTGTCTACTGAGCGACAAGGCCTCCTTTTTTCCAGGCTAAACAACCCCAGTTCCCCCAGCTGCTTCTCCGAAGACTTGAGCTCTAGGCCCTTCACCTGCTCCGTTGCTCTTCTCTGGACATGTTCCAGCACCTCAGTGTCTTTCTTGTAAATGAGGTACCCAAAACTGAACACAGGATTTCAGGTGTGGCCTCACCAGTGCCAAGTACAGGGGGACAATCTCTTCCCTAGTTCTGCTGGCCACACTATTCCTGATGCAGGCCAGGATGCCATTGACTGCTTGGCCACCTGGGCACACTGCTGGCTCATATCCAGCCAGCTGTCAATCAACACCATGACGTCCTTTACCGCTGGGCAGCTTTCCAGCCACTTGTCCCCAAGCCTGTAGCATTTCATGGGGTTATGACCCAAATGTAGGACCCAGCACTTGCCTTTGTTGAACCTTATGCAGTTGGCCTCGGTCCGTCGATCCAGCCTGTCGAGGTCACTCTGTAAAGCCTTCCTTCCCTCAAGCAGATCAACACTCCTGCCCAATTTGGTGTTATCTGCAAACTTACTGAGGGTGCACTTGATCCACTTGTCCAGGTCATTGATACTAAACAGACCTGGCCCCAGTAGTGAGCCCTGGGGTACACCTGTCTGACAGGCCTGTCATTCCCTGAATCCTCCTCCTGGCCATTTGGTTAGATGGGGGTCACGCTGACTAACTTCCAGTCAACTGGGACCAGTTAGCCAGGACTGCTGATAGATGCTGGAAGGTGGCTTGGTGAGCACTTCCACCAGCTCCCTCAGTACCCTTGGGTGGATCCCATCTGGTCTCATAGACTTGTGGGATATGTAGTGTGTTTGGCTGGTAAAAGCCCCAGGATGAATTTCTCAGGAAAAAACAAGCTCACAAAGTACCAGAGAAAGAAGATAACTCTAGGATGTGCATTAAAGAGTGGTAAGGTACAAACAGGTGGCACAGATGTTACCTCATCTAGAACAGGCTCCCAGTCTTGTTTTGCCTAATGCCCTTTGTCCAACATGTGGCTTAAACAGCCTGTATTTGGAAGAGCAGAATAGTAAAACCAAACCTTTCATTGCCAGTTCACAGTGTTTCAGCCCTTTCTGTCTTTTTTCTTATCTAGACAAAGTAAATCTAAACTTATTCAGACCCTTCCAGTAAGGGCTAAAATAGTTCAAAAAACAAACTACTGATTGCTTTTTTCAGACTAAAAGGACCATAGTCTTGTTCAATGCATGCATGTTCAGTTATTGTTGGACTTTGTCGTTAGGATTTGCCAGCCTAACTGTGCACGGGGGCTGGACCAGTTGACTTACACAGGTCACCTTTCAACATAAATTATTCTGTGACATGAGAGCATACAGTGAGGCAAAAGTATGTATTCCTAAAGCTATAATAAACAACGTATAGTTAAACATTTCACTTTCCATGCACCCAAGATTTATTATAACTAGTTCTAAATCACCCTTCTGGTCCATAAACCCTCTTTTTGGAAATACTAGGTGAGACTTAATTCTCGATTAAATGGCTGAAACTAGAACACCGAACACTAGAAACTTAAAATTTCAAATTCTGTTTTTATCTTTACCTTTTCTCTTTAAAGGGGAAAGGATATGGTGTTCTACTGCTTTGCAACATATTCTTTTCCTTTTAACCTGTGCAAGAGAGAGTCCTGTATATATGTTTACTGGATATGAAATTTCTATTTAAAACAAAATTTTAACCTTTAAGACTTATAGACTGTATTGCTGTTACAGTCAATAAATAATAGAACGAGATTTTGCTAATGTTACTTTTGCAATAATCTCTTACTAGTCACAGATGCCAAGAAACATGCTTCAGTGGAGAGGAGATGTGTAAATGACTGCCTACCACCTGAACTCTTTCTAAAACAGCCTACACTTTTCAGCTTTAAAAAAATAGCTTTGATCTCTTCAGATTGTTCCCATTGGGTTTATTAGCTCTAGTGGTGTATATAAAAACCTGGTTGTCTATAACAAACTTCTCTTTCCAGGGGAGTGATAGGTACATCGTATCTAGTGACACCAGAGCACAGCTGAAATTTCTTGAAAAGCTTGATCACCTAGAAAAGCAGAGAAAGGATGAAGAGGAACGTGAACTGTTGCTTCGGGCAGCCAAGGTAAGAACTTCTTGCTTTCCAAGGAAGTAGTTGTGCCCTGTAGACTGGGGAACATCTTCAGGTTTCCTCTATTTCTACTTTAACTGTAGTAACTGTTAATCTTGTAACTGGAAATCTGTAATGTTTAGGATAGCTTAGGCTATACAGGAAAGGATTTCAGCTTTTTACATTCTTTAAAAAATCACTAAAGTTCTTTCAAATGTGTGATGGGTTGAACAGTGCTTTTGAGATTATTCTTACTGGTTAAAATTAAATAAAGAAGTATTCCTGGCTCTATTCCTGGCTCTGAAATTGGTAAGTCTTTCTCCATATCTGTGTATGACACTGTTTGAAAATAAGAGTTCACTATGCTTGTTCAACTGGAACTTGGTGAGACCTGCCACCCTGCCAGACGTATTTGTTCTCTGTAGTTAGGTCAGCAGGCTGGCCTCGTGGAGCTGGTACCCTGCCATCTGCGAGCCTCTGATGGAGCCGCTGCTACTAAGGAGTAGGGACCTTCGTCCCCCTTTCCTCCCCTCAAGAACAGGAGCCAGGGGGCAGGAAAAAAAAATCGGTAGATGTTGCTCCGTCAGATGCCATCATCTTCTGTTTCTTGCTTTTTTGATTTTGTTTCAAGCTGAATTCTGGAGCCTCTTGGGTGGAAGCCTAATCTTGACTTGAAAGAATCGTGTTGTACTTGCACAAGTACGACTCCCTTTCTTTCCTATACTTCCTGTCCTTCTTAAGTGTCTGCTGCTGACATGAACAACATCATGCCTAGACTGGACCTGACTGACAGTGTTAGCATCATTTTCAGCTTAATCTTGCTCCAGGCTAGAGCAGAGGCAGCCGGCCCAGATGAGGGAGGGGGGGTGTGCGTATGTGTGTGGAGGGGGAGGGAAGGAAGCCAGTCTGGATTGAGGCATTTGCCCCTGGAGCTAAATCTTTCAATCGCCAGAGAAAATTGTCATTTATTAAATATTTAACAGATTCGATGGTGTTTGGATGCCAGTAATTTCTATTCAATCTTTTTCCTCTTCCTTTGATAGAGCCGTTCCAATAAGGAAGATCCAGAGCAACTGCGGTTAAAGCAGAAAGCGAAAGAGGTAGGACTTTCCAGTTACCATGCTTGCCTTTGTGTGTTGAGAGAAGGTTGGCAGCCCTGTCCTGGCAATTAGGTCAGGGTTTATTTTGCTGCTGCATACCATTTGCAGAGGCCTTGGGGAAGGACAGGAACTGCCTCAGGCAAGGGCAGTGCTTCAAATGAGGTCAATGAATTATGAGCTCTCTTTTTCTTTTTTTTTAACATTTTATTTTCATAGTTTCAGTCCTGTCTAGAAGCAGTCCTTTGTAAACTGCAGCAGTACACTCGGTAGGAATATAATGTGGGATTAGGTGGGGGGGAGAAAAAAGGAAGGAAAAAAAAAAAAGAAACTCTGAGATTTAGCATCTGGGACTGTACAATAGGCTACATTTTTCCAGGGTAATTGTTCGTTTTGTAAATCTGATACTGCTTATAATTCTTTGGCTGGGAGGCGGTACTGGGATTTAGTTTTAAATGGAAAACGCCTCTGGCTTTTAATTTTCTGGGCCCAGCAGTTTTCTGCTCTGGAATGGAGCCCTTGTTTCACACAGTTCATGTTTAGCTGCAGGGGTTTTAGTTTATAGCTTAGACTGGTTAAGCTTTTACTCCCAGAGGCCTCTGCATAGCAACTGTAGAAATCAACAAATAAGTTCATTTATGTCTGCAGCCTCCTCTCAGTAGCTGACTTTTTACATTTCCCAATATCCATTTCCTGACTTTTCTAGCCTGAGAGAAAAAAGCTCCACTAATTGGAGCTTATTTTAATTGAGCCTTAATATTGGATCTCACTGGAGTTGCCCCCAGAGCTACTGGGAACAGAATGAAATGAAAGTACCTAAGGTTGAAGATGTGTGTGCGTGTGTATGTGTGTGTGAAATTTTTCACTTGACCTACAGATTCTTTTCCCTGCTGAATAAATCATCAAGCCTATTCACATTTCTGATTAAGGATCTGACAGCAGATGATAATAAAGACAATTGAGGTGTGAGACGTGTGATACAGAGCTGAAGAAATTGGTTTCTATAGTTACTTGACTGATTTCATGCAATTTTTAAGGATCTTTGTGCTAAATGAGAGTGATTTTCTGAGCAACCTTTTTCCTTAACTGTGCCTCTTGAACTATGAAATTTGTTGTTGCTTAACATTGCTGCACTTGGCTCCTAGGTGCCAGCAGCAGCAGCAGGTTATTTATGAATGCTTTAAAGGCCCTTATTGTTTGGATTAATGTAGGAGCCCAGGCAAAACAAATGGAAATCCAGTAAAATAGTATTAGAATCAATGCTCTGGATCTGCGCCATGGTAGAAATCTGTAAAATAAGAGGAGGGAGAAGGAACTTGCTTACTATTTATGGTTTAATTCTTTCTTTCTGCTTATAACTCTCTCTTCGTGCTTACAATCTGTGAGTACAAAGTTGCCCTAAAGCCCTTCCCGGTTTGCCTCTAGTGCCACCAGGATCAACGATCAGTGGGTGATGCTAATTTGTCTTGTTTTGTAGGTGGCTTTATCTCTGCATCATCTGGTTGTTTTTAGAGGTTCTTTCTTCTAACAACACGCTGCAAAGCGATTCATTTGTGCAGCTTCTTTTTTCTCTTTTCCTCTGAACAATAATGGGTAGGATCTTGAAAAATATTCCGTGATTTGGATATTTAGTACAGAAAGAAGCTGAGGGTGTGTTTGGGTCTTTTTAGATTGGTTGGTATTGTTAATGAGATCACTTTTTAAAAGTGGCATATAGGTGTAAAAAAAGGAGCCAACAGAGTGGAGAAGGCATCTAATTTTAGTGCTTGGTGTTCTGCTAAGTGCCTGAGTTCACCTCCTTCCAGTGCATCTTATCCTGTGCCAGACTAACACAGCCTCCACTGCACTTGTCCATAATATTTCTCCCTGCTGTGCTGTTACCAGAGTAGTGGTCTCCAGGTGCCTCACCAGAAGAAGAGGCGGCAGATGTGCCTCTCAGGACAGCACAGGTCTGTATTGCCTTGCCCTCTGTCCTGCTGCTTTGTTCTCCGGAGAATGAGGCAGCCAGAACTTCACCTGGCTTCACGTGCCACATAGGAAACCCACTTTCTCTGCCAGGGGTGCTTTCTTTTCTGTGAGACCGTCTCAAGCTTGAGTGGAAATGAGCCCAAAGGCAGCTGGTCCGTTTTGTATTGACAGTTTGGAGATAAATGGTCAGCACACATTTGTATTAAAAAATGCAAATGTGAGTAGAGTGAGATAAGAGCAAAATAAAAATCAACAAATACCCCAAGGCTGAAAATGGTAACGCAGAAGCACAGTGTATACTGGGATGAAAGCCTGAAAAAGCTCACCATTGTCTGTCTTGTCGAGTTGTGAGTCTAGCCTGCTCCTAAGAAAGCACACTTGGGAATTTTGATACCTCTGTCAGCTGGAACCAGATCCTTTCCAGACCACTCTGGTTGAGTATCCACTGGAAAGCCTCATCTGATCTGCTTAAAGTTCTTTTAAGAATGAATATGGGCCTGCCTTCCTCAAAGCTGTCTTTTATGTGTTGATGGTGAGCCCAGGGAAAAGGGAGAGGGTGTGGGGTGATGGCACTGGAGCATGTTCTAAAGTAATGTTTCCCAAAGTCTGGAGTGTACGTCCTAACAATGAATACTTACAAATCCAGGATGTGCTGTCATCCAGCCGCTGGAGGCCACATCTTAACATTGCTGGAAGTATACCCAGAGACTCGGCAGTGGATTCTTTTATCCAAAAGGCTATACATAATTGCTGTGACCTTTTCATCCCTTTTTGCGTGACCTATTGCCTCAAACTGCCCCTATGCTAAGTCATTTGCTTTCCTATATTCTCAGTCTATGTAGCTTGCTATGAATTAAGTCTTTATTTACTTCCCCCTTTCACCTGTTTCAGCAGATTTTAGTACCTACAGGAAGCACGCATTCCTTCCGAGGCAGCTGCAAGGCTTGCCCCAAGCTGCACCTTTGTGCACTCAAGAATTTTGTCCTTGCTCACCTCATGGGCCAGCTCTTTGTGCAACTTCGTTCCCGAAGTCTGGGTAAATTACCCTTGCTTTCATTCCATCTTACCTCCCGCTTCAAGCTGAGAGGATACAGTCCTCGCATTGTCCCTGATGCTTGCACTTTTAAACAATAACTTGGTTTTTAGGTGCTCTCTGCTATTTCTTGTTCTACTTCCAGTTACAAGGAAAATATTCAGTTGATGCAGTTCTTGTAGCTGTATTTATAGTTTATCTCTGGCTTCATCCCTTTTCTGAAATTGAGTAGGTGTAGGTAGGATACTGTCAAATGCGCAAGCATGCCATATGAACAGTGCATCCCGGAAGACCTCTAAAAACGTCACTGTTAAACAGTGTCTGCTGGAAATTTAAATATAAACCCTGATCTTCCGTGCTTCTGTTTCTCGTCTTCAGAAGTGAGTGGGCTTTTGAAGTGAGTGGGAAGGAGAGTGTGGAGCAAGCACCTGATGGACAGCAGACTCACCTGCCCCGTTCCTTGCTCTTCCAGCAGCTCTGTTCACTTAGGACTGCACAGGTCTTCCTGGTCCCTTGTCCCTGCCTGCTTGGTGCACTTGTGTGTTTTACTATTTTCAACATAGGTGTCACAAGACGGCAGCAGATGAGATGCTGAGAAAATTCAGTATCTTTAGTATCAACTGATTGGGAAGAAAATAGCAAACTTTTGTCTCTACCAAAAAAACCCAAAACCCACTTATCAAAAACATGGAACAAAAAGTCTGCATGATTCCAGTGAGTTATATAGTAATGACTGAAATTTAGTTGTTCTGTAGTATCTCTTTGTCAAAAATCATAGTTTTCTTTCTTTTTTCCTTCCTATTTCATGTGACCATCCTAACTTTTCCCTTACTTTCTCTCACATTCTCAGATAACAAGTATTTGTAACCTGACCCTTTGTCTGCTGCTCTCCCTACCATTGCCAACCCACATTTTTAAGCTGATGGCTTGCTTTTCCTCCCCCCATCTTGTGCTGCTTCTGTATTTATTTAGTCTTGTGGACCTGATGGTTCAAATTCGTTAAGACCACTCTCGTGGCAGGGGAAAAGGAAACTCCCTAGTTAACTAACCTCTCAAAACAGCAAACAAGATGCTGCGAGCAAAATAAGATCTCATTGCGATCGATGGGCTTTTTATGAGCCTTCAGTGGCATCCTGAGAGCTTCTGCTTAATTATCTGATTTGTATTATCTTTATTGTTCTGTAGTGTTTCTTACCTGCTTCTGCATGTTTGGAAAAAAAGTAGCATGATTATTGAACATACATACATTTTTGTTACCTGCGGTGTAGCCCTACAAATGACAAAGGGTTATCATCAGAGATACGGCGTGTTAGGAATCTTGCAGAAAGTCAGGGATGGAAATTCTGTGATGCATTAGATAATTGAACAAATTAAAAAGTGAACCAAATTTCCTCTTTATGTGGCATTCATTTTGGTGTTTAGAAGGAGCATAGGAAAAGAGCAGCTGAGATAACGTAATGGATATCCTAAAACCAGCCGGTTGGAAGATGATAGCAACTCTCTCTATCTAGTGAAAAATAATAGCCCCCCAGAACTCCATTAAAGCTGTTCTTGGATTTTCAAATAGCCTTTTCTGAGTTTCTCTGAGACTATAATGGACGTGTAACCAGCTGAAAGTACGGCCTCGGATCAGAAACTTGCTAATAGAAGGAGTTTTAGGACTAAAAGTATGACAGAGGTGATATCGGAGAGCTGGAGATTTCTGCCAAGAGTGACTGTTGGGTGGGCTGCACAGTGAGACGGAGAAACATGCGGGCGGACGATAACTCGTAAATGTTCCCTAGCTTTGAGACCTCAAGAGCGAGCGCAGGGGTATGCGATGTTACGGCAGCTGAACGCCGTTTGACACGTCGCGTGTTGGAAGAGCTGTGCTTGTTCTTAAAGCCGTGTCTTGGCAAGGGCTGGACGCTGTCCCGTCGTGATAATGCTGGTGTGCTGACGGTCACAGTGTTCTCTCACAGCATCGCGTCTGAAACAAAAACTACGGGTTGTATTGCTTTGCTGTGGTGTGCCGAGGCAGTGTCCGAAAACACACACAAAGAGAGCTCAGTGCTGGGTGCCAGATACCCGGGAACCTCCCTGGGCCTCCAAGTAAGACAAGCTGGTGGGACTGCACAGAGGGGAAAGCATGCTCCGCGTGTTCCAGAATGCACAGAAGTGCATCAATAATTGTTAAACAAAATAACGTGGTAAAAGGCAATACACCTTCCAATCCCGGAAATTCATAACAAGAATGGGCAAAATAACAGATCAGAAGTCACGGCACCCTCAATTTTTTTTTTCTTAAAATTCTGATGGGGGAGTTAATAACATAATATGTTAGGAAATGTCAATGGAAGGGATCTTTTTTATCTATGGTTAGATTACTTCATGGCTATCCTTGAAAAATTTTCTGCTGTTCTTCACAACCCCTTATTGCACTCTTTTATTTCTAGACAGATGAGTCACCTGGTCTTGGGGGACACAGCCCTGGTAGGGGCTGTTTCTGCCACAGAAGCACGCACGTGGAGTATTAACCTGAAAGAAATCTACGGTATTACATACAGCCCTATTAAAAGTTAGGGCTGCATATCAAACCAGCGCATGCTATTCTGTCTTTCTGCTGTTAAATCTAAATTATAACAGAGGGAAAAGTCAGTGGAAACTAATTGTATGGCTAATTAAAACAGTTTGAAAGGAAGCAATTGCAAGAAGAGAAATTGCATTATAGGCAAGAGGAGAGGATGGTAAATGTTTAAATATGCAGCCTTCAAATGTCAGTTTTCCTCAGAGAATGTCCCCCATATGAGAAGTCTGCTATTCAGCCGCATTCAACCTGTAGGGCAGAAAATTTTGTATAGGAGAGGTAGAGGCTGGAGGCAGTAATGCTCATTGAGCTTTATGACAACCAGTGCGAGAAGCTTGGGATTGAAAACAGATTTTTAAGGTTTATTTTTCATTTTCGTCACAAGTTCCTTAAAATGCTTGGAGGGAATGCGGGGAAAAAAAATTGGCGTCCTTTTTTTTTTTTTTTTCCCCCAAAGACAATGAAGGGAGAAGCGACTGGAAGCAGTAGAAAACTTTCAAGGCACTAAATGGAGGACACAATGAAACCCAGTGAAATTTTGAAAAAGATGTTCAGGAAAGAGACTGGATAGAAGGAGGGAGAAGTCAGTTCAGGGGGGTGTAAGTGGCCCCACTTAAAAGGTACCTCAGTATTCAGTTCTTCAGGAATGTACAGTGAAAGGCAGTAGTCAGGACCCATAGACATGTTCAGGTTCCTGAATCCAAGTTAGAGAAAAGGAAATGTTGATATTTGGTCACTGTTGACTAAACTTTGAATTTGAATATTAATTAATTTATTCTTTAATTGCTTTATTGTGGAAGCCGAAAGAATCAGGGGCTTCTGCCTCTTCTGTGTGCCTATATTCCTTGCTTTTTTCCCCGCAAGTCTTATACAAATTCTTGTTCATCTGCTTTAGTGCTTTTATTACTCCTGATGTACTTATTGCTGGATAGCACACATAACCCTTAGGCATACATTAACTTGTCTTCAGCCTTCCCAGGTTTTCTTTCCTGCCAGTTCTTCTGTTACTTTAAATATTTATTTAATCTGTCCCGTACTCTGTCAGCCTACAATGTCATATGTGGAGACATCCCCTCTTAGTGCTTGATATTAAACCCAGTGTCTCGTACGTGTACTTTTTAGTCTTTCCTGTATAGCTGACTCCAGAATTGTGGTGTTTAGCTTCCCCGTCTGCCTTGCCAGCATTTCTTCTGAGCTCATTTGCATCCATACGGCTGTATTTTATTTGTTACCGCATTGCCAAGACTATTTTTTTGTGTGTTTTTTCTAAACATAAGTTCCCAGCGCTTCAGTCTGAGAAGTAAAGAAATCTCTTCCTTTATTGCCTAGTACTTTGCATGTTGAAGCCCCCGCAGAAGCGGGCAGCGGTATGAATTTCTTGAGACGCACAGCATCGTGCTGGGCATGTGCCACCCGTTGGCTTTTCTTTAACCCCAGCCCTGTTACTGCTCAGTGAGCCCTGGCTAATGCAGATGCTTAATTTCTCATCCCTATCTTCAAATAAATCCTTCCTTGTAAAACTGTTCTTGAAGACCTAGAGAGTGAAGGTTTCATGGGCTTTGTCTTCTGTGAAAGCCTGTACCAAATACGTGAGTCCTGTTCCGCTCTGCGTACTTCTTGGCTGGCCATGAGGGCTTTCGCTTACCCCTTTTCCGAGGGGAACACGTATTTGGCTAGGTAGCTCTCCTTCCCCCCTCGGTTGATAATACAGCCACCTGCCACCATGCATTTCGAGGATTAGCTGGTGTGAATTAGTTGACTTTATCTGTGGTAGCACATACTTCTTTTCTTCAGTTGTGTTTAAGGGATGCTTCCTGTTTAAGGAAACAGTGTTTAGAGAAAATCTTGTGAGATTTGCATAACTTGAATTACTGGAGCTCTGATAATGCAAACAACCACCTATCATGTACTTCGTAACCAAAAGAGTTTCAAACCAACTTGCAGTAATGCTTTAAAAAAAATAAAGTCTCGGCATCTCATAGCTGAAGTACTTCTTGTCATCTTACACAACTTGAATTTTAATTTTTAGTATTAGAATGCCACAAAAATGTCATTGGTGTAGTAGTAAAAATAGATTTTGCATATATTCTGAAATGTAGAGTGTGAGACATAAGCGAGAGAGAATTTCTCTGAGCAGGGAAAGAAACGTTTTTCTCAGTGGAGGATTGAGTGAAGAACAGAGGTCAATTTTAAAACCTTTCATTTTGTGTGATTACAGCCACGCTGCAAATGCCATTTCACTATAAGGGAGGGCTTTAACACATACCTTGCTTCTTGATTTGTGCTGCAGGTCAGATTAACTAAAATGGTTATTGTGTCACCCTAGAGATTCCTGCTTGCTGCAAGACCAGACTTTAAACCCTATTTTTATTATTAAAAAGGCCAGCAGCAACAAAGACTATTTTACAAGTTCTGAGACGTTTTCATAGCAATTTGATCTTTATACACAGGTTTTTTGAATTCTTTGTACTGCGATTCTTAGCATATGTAAAAACTGGAGAGGGGGAAGAAGTATGAACATTCATTTGCCTCTTGCCTGGAGACTGTCCCCTCCAATGCCCTTCTTGAATTTTGAACAGGGCATGTGTGGGACTCCTCTGTTGTGGTGGCACAGCAGCATCCTTCAGCAGATGCTCCCCTGCTCCTCTCGAATTACTATTGCATGCTTCTGTCTTCAAGGAGAGAAATAAATCATCTGTTTTCAAGATACAAACCTATTTGTATCCTATTTTAGTCAAAGACATCA
>NW_010250795.1:0-21240 GCF_000690775.1 Eurypyga helias | reverse complement strand
AAAGAGTACCAAGTGCGGCTTCTCTATGTAATGTTTTAATAAAGTGCGTATACTACTTTCCCTTGCTGCAGTGATCTTTCTGCCCTAACTTGTGTGCTGCAAAACTGTTGAAGATTTGACTCAACATAGTTGCCTCTTTCCTCATCTTGTTTAGGAAAATCTGGCAGTAGTTAGCCAGCCAGTATCCTCGGGTATCCCTTGATGTTATCTGCCTGTCTTCTCCTTATCCTGTGCTTTTAGCTGCTCACACAATGTTTGGACATTTAATCTCACATTTTTTAATGGAACAAAACTTGATGAAAAGATGATTTTGCTGGCTTCAGCAGAGTAATTTGGATGTCTGCCCATATCGCTTAATGGGGATCTGTTGAGTCCATTATGGAGATTGAGTGTTTAAATTCATTTGTCTTAATTATGTTCTCAGAAAAATCCCCAAGATGTCTAGAATGCAACAAGGCTATGATTTCTTTTTTTCTTTTGCTCCGAAACCCTGGTGAGTTTCTACGTGATTTGAAAAAATCCTTTGACTGGTTGAGAGGTGGAAAAGGTATTGAGAAGAGTAGCTGGTGGTAGTGACATGCATTTCCAGCATTGTCTTGGGAATTGCCTGATCAAAGACGCTTCAGTTCTGTCTAGAAAGCACATGTTCTTTGTACTGTCGTCCTGTCCGTTGTGGGCTCTCTGCCTGCCCTGCCCTCCAACAGCAGAGCTCGCTGCTGCAGGGTGTCTGTGTGGACAGTGTGCCTTGTCAGCTGGAATCGTGTGGGGTGAGTGAGTGGTGCTGCCCAGGTGCTCCCCACCCCACAGCCAGAGCAGCATCCTGGTGCTCCACCAAGAGGCACTTGTACCCCTCAGTCCCCTCCACCCTGTGCTGTGATGCCAACCCAAGATGTTTTCATAACTGAAGCGTTTGTCTCACCTTCCAAAAAAAACCCCACCCAAACCCCACAAAACCACAACAAAAAAACCAAACCCAGCACAACTACTTTCGGCATACATATGTCAAAATCTTGAGTTCCCCGATTTCTGCTGAAAATTGTTGAGCATGTGTATATAGTCTGAGACTTGCAGGACAGGATCTCCTTTTAGGAATCTTGCACTGAAATACCATTTTTCTTGAACCAGCCTAGCTCCTGCAGTACTTGATATGAAGCTGCCAGCATCATCGCTAAAGTAAGGACAAGTCTACTCATCTGAAGAAAAATGAGACTTGAATAAAATCCTACCCAAAAAAATGACTCAACCAAACAGCCCTCCTCCCCAAAACAGCCCCCAACCTCACAATATTACTTTATTGTGGTTTCTTCTTTACTCCTCAGCTTGCTGCTAGTAAAATAATGCCATGTAGTTGGTACAAGCTCAGCTCAGTTCTTCCCAACTGATTCTCCCAAGTGGAGAAGAGCTGACTGGGAGCTGAAAAGCACGCAAAAACAGTGTATTGCAAGCTCAGTAAGCAAAATATCTGTACTGACTGAATGAGGAATTCCAATTTTTTTTTTTTTTAAATGATTGTAGGGGGTGGGAGGAAGGGAGGACAATTGGATGCTTTGCTACCATGATATGGCTGTACTTTCTAGAAAGATACACACACATACTCATGCAGAGTTCCCATCTAAGAACTTTTCTAAGTCCTGGGAGTGGGGAGAGCATGGCTTAAGGAGCATGGTGTAGTTGCACGTCAGATCATTTAAGGGTTAACATCAAAACCAGGGGTTGTGTTTAAGGACAAACTCAACCTGACTAAATAGGAAAGCTTCCCTCTCTACAGAGAGCATGAGCATTGCCCTCCACCCATGCTCCCAGTTGGAGAGCTGGCGGACCTGAAAGCAGTGTGGTTGGCGTTAGTGAGGTGGCCAGTCCGAGCTAGTGAGTCTATGAGCAGACTTGGCTGGGTTGAGCTCCAGAGCAGCTGACATCTACAGTTACTGAACAGAATGAAGTAGTGTGTACCTCAAAATGTAGAGAGAAAACTTTTTTTTTTAAAAATCCTTTTGACTATGGGTTTCTTTCCTATCCCAAGTTTACCTAGCCCAGGTAGAGGTTGTTTCTAAGAATGTCTTCGTGTGGAATGGTTTTTGGATGTGAGTGAAAATGTGTGGTGTATCTCTAACTTGCTTCAGATATGCCTGAAGATTCAAATATATACTGGGAAATGAAAGAGCATCAGTGAACTGACAGGATCCTGTTCAGTTGGATAATAAAATGTGTCAGAATGACAACATTGAGTGCTGGGTTCAGGTAATACAGCATGAAAAAATCTTGCTTGTACAGTCATGAATTGAGATCTTTGAATTAAGAATGTGCCCAGTTCACAGAACTCTGCAACTTCAACTTTTAATACTAATCCAGCCTCCTAAACCAGTTCTGATCAATGTTTTCTCTTAAGCAGAAATGGGAAAGCTTATGAGCTGAGGAGCCAGCAACAAGACTCCTGTTAAGGCTGTGTTGATACCACAGTGCGGTCTCCATAAAAAGTGTTACTTAGATGGTGCTATCTACAGGGTCGGTAGCTTTTCAAGACCCTAAGTATGACTGAGTGTTAGAATCTGTCAAAATTGTCCAGAATGCTGTGAAATACATTGTTTCAATAGGGACTGCAGAGCTCTCTGAAGCTCCTGTGAAGAGAACGAAGATATTCACAATGCTGTATATCATAATTAATGCTGGTGTTTTCTTTTTAAATTAGATGCAACAATTGGAGTTAGCCCAAATGCAACAGAGAGAAGCCAACCTCACAGCTTTGGCAGCCATTGGACCAAGGAAGAAAAGACCACTGGATTCATCAAACATTGGATCTGGGCTGGAGGTATGGAGATAGCTTGTTGTTGTATATTCATACTGAATTATTTTTATCCTTCCCTGTAGGAAGAATGGAGAATACTCTTATATGAAGTGGCTAGTTACATACTGTAAGAAAACTAGTCTGTGTTATGAAAGGATTGTTTCTGCTGAGTTACGTGGACATGTTTAACTGTGTGCTATAGGAAGAACTGTGGATAAGAGCACTGTGTGTGAAGGGCTGAATGAAATGATGGCTTGGAGAAACTTCCATCTGCAGGGGAGGGTAACAAAGCTGTGGTGGTCTCCCACAGGACCTAGTTGTCATGGCACCTCAGTTCAAGCCACAATGGCTGTTTTGGATGGCTTCTGAAGTGGCTCTTGCTTTGACATTTGGCTGTGGACCTTTTTCCCATGCAAAATGCATAGGGACTCTCTTCAAATGTATTGTGAGTTTGCCTTGGCTAGACCCCCACCAGAGCAGCAAATAAATAAATAAAGGTAGACCATTCAGTTCCTGCAATGAGCCCTGTGACCTTTCTGGCTCATGCTGCATTTTAAAAGTGCCTTGAAGGTGCTTTTAACAAATCTTAGTCCGAACAAATCTCTTAACTTTGTGCTGGAGATTAACTGTTTCTGGAACCTGGAAAGCTTATGGGGTTGCAGGAGTTTTTTCTGAGGAGACTGACAGCCGGCTTCTGTTTGAGATCATCATCTTGGCTGGAGCCAGAGAGAACACTCTGCAGGCTGTCATTCAAGTGTTGTGGTCAGCTTGGCCCCTCTTTCTTGTGAAGCCTCCATGCTGCTCAAGTGAACGGCGCGTTGGCTGCTGAGCCAAGCACGGTGAGCAGAAGCCTGGGAAGTAACTCTTGCATGGAGGAAGTGGTGGAGAAGTTGTCCTTTCTGACAAGCCTTAAATCTTCTTTTTATTCTTGTGGTCTAGGAAGCTTAAATAGATGATTGGATTGAAAATACTCCAGTGTGTTTTGCCTGCTGGAGTCCAGGAGGACCTTGTATAAAGCTCAGCTATTCGCAGCGTAACTGAGACTGTCCTGTAGGTTGTCCCTCTGCCTAGATTGTGGCAAGAGACCTCTCTAAGCAGATGAGGTAGCCTCGATTCTGATTTGGTGCTGACATGGAGACACAATTAGCTCCTTGAATGCTCCCTGTTTACTACAAGTGAAATGAAGGCATGAATCCATATCTAAACAGCTGCGGAAAGTGGCATTCCCAGCTTTTGAGCAGCTACTCTTCACTACTTTGAAGTTTTTTATTGCACTTTCACACGAAGCTGAAAGTATAGTTTTATGTGTGGTTTTTCTTTTTTTATACCACCGGAAAAACTTGAAGAAAATGAGTCTAGTCTAGCACAAGAACAGTTTTCTCCATCCTTTTCTCCTCTTCCCCCAAGCTTCTATCGAGTAACTATTCCTGTTCTTCGTAGTGGTTTTCTGTAATTATTGCCTGATTTGTTTCTGAATATTTAAAAAAAGTCTGCCTGTTAAGTGCTTTTCAGTTATTTCTCATTGTCTGCAATGTCTACTTTATTAAAAGCTTTGTGAGATTGTGCCAAAGTGAGACAGATAACAGTGTTGCTGTTGTGAGGTGGTGATCCATTATTTATATTGCCATTTTAAAGGAACATGGATATAATATGCCTAAAACTGACCGTAGCTCTTGGCAGCGTTTCATGGTCACAGGTTCACCTGCTGTATGTTTAGATGCTTCTCATACAGGCTACCTGTCGAGACTGGGTTGTAAAGGCAGTAGGTGGAAACAATTCTGCCTGTGAAACTACTCTTGCTTCTCGCATAGTCTTGCTTTCCAGTGCTAGTACCTAGGCCTCATGCTCCCAGAAAGCAATTCTCTGTGGCCCTTTTTTGTGAGTCTATGCAGGTTAGCAAACTTGAGAAGGATGTTTAGACTTAGACGTTTAAGTGTCCCAATATGTCTGAGCAGGATTTATAAAAGGCTTAAGAGTTCTCATGTAGAATAAATAAAGGTTTTGACAAACACTCTCTAGTTCAAGAAGCAGAACACTTGTAATACATTCATGATAACATGGCGAAACATCCTGAGCAGTAAACAACATTCCATTCTTCAGAGATGAAAGGAGATCTTTGAAACCGAAAGCAAGTACAAAACGGCCTTAGGCTGGTACACATTTGGGCATCTTTAGAATCATCTTTTTGGGCAACCTGTCTGAGAATAATTTAAACAGGCAGGATGTGCTTTCTCATTGCAGATTGCAAATACAGACAGCTTTACTCCCAAGCAATTGTAAATGTCAGGACTTCCCGACTGCAGCGGCAAGGAGTAAATCTGTGCATAATACTCCCGTGACCATTTTTTTTTTTAAATCCTAATATCTTGGTAGACAGGTATGATGGAAGAAGTTATTCCTGAATATGAATGATCCTTTGACAGTATTGAGTGAAATCACTCATGCTAACTGCATTTGGGGTTTTTTTTAACTAAGACTTCTACTTTCCTTGGATAATGTTCCCTGTACAATGTTCGTGTATCTTATGCCTGTGTTGGAGCAAAGTTGACTCTGTTCAGCTTTTTATCATTGCTTACTGCAATAATTAAAGGAAAGGAATTGTTTCAAGGCATTATTGATGTAAATTGAAGCCCTAAGGTATTTGGGGAGACAGGGAAGAAATAATCAGTTACAGTATATACGGGGGAAAAAAAAAAGTGAAAGTCTGTAAGCAAATGAGCTACATGTTTGCCTTTCTTTATTCAGTACCAGCATGTAATGTGGTACTGGGAGAGTTCAGCTCAGCAGACTGGGTTGGTATGGATCTGGTACCTCCTGTGGCAATACAATAAGTGTGAAGGGCTAAGAACAGCGCTTTGTTACCGTACCACGCTTCCATTCTCCACAAATAAGTATCTGTGTTTAATTGGGGTGGTTCTTCAGCCCTGGGTATATGTTTCCTCCGTACTCGGCCACCTGGTGTTGCACCTCTTCCGGAAAGTCTTTTTCCTGGGGTAGTTGAATGCCTGACTCCTGCACATTCATCCTATCTTGTTCTCTGAAATTCTGCTTTCCTTACTTGGTCTTTTAAGGAGAGCTATTATGGATGATTTTAATCTGGGAACTAGAACGTGTGGTGACATGAGCACATGTTTCACAGCTAGAAGCCTGCTTACCAGCAGCCATGTCACTTTATAGTGTGGCAGGTAGCAAATAAAGAGGCTGTTGCCCAGAGGAGTGTCTGTCAACCAATTTTGACCTAAAAGCAATATAAAAAGGTAAACTGTATCGTGACACTTATTATTGCCTATGTATGGCTAAACTTGAAATGGTAGTAGGGGCAAACCCATGAATATCATGAAGTGAAAAAATAAGGCTAATGCTCTAGGCCTAATAAAACAAAAAAAAAAAACCCGGAGTAAAAAAGGCATCAGTATAATGGGAATTCTTTTCCCTTTCTGGTTGGAAACACTGGGGTAGTTTTACATGTTCTCTTCACTAAATTACCATTTGAATGGTATTGTTCAGAAAGAGTAATTTGAGAAAGCACTGGTAAGAAAATCTTTCTATTGTGAAAATGTGTTAATTGGTGCTACTTGTGTTCCAGAGGTGGTAATATCTTCACCTCTGTCATTCTGGTCCCTCTGGACACTTCTGGATACAGTGATGGGGAGAGGCCTTTGGACTTGTGTTTTTGCGTTTGTGTATTTGTTACCCACCTCTTTTCCCCCAGTTTGGGGGCATGTGGTGAACAGTAATGAATTAAAGGGTGGGAAGAATTGAAAAATAACTCATCCTCAGAAGGGAGAACACATCTAAAATCAGAAAAAAAGTAAACTTGAAGCCACAGGCTTATTTTCCTGATCGTGTGTTCTGTTTCATAGTTTTTATTGGTTGGTAACGTGCCCCACAATGGTTTTCAATGCTGAGAAATAGCCATGGATTATTTTGGATTGTTTTACTGCTTTTCTAATAACAAAGCTGTTTTGGAAACAAAACAGCTTTGGCTCATTCTTACTGTAACTGGAGTCTTAGAAGTACAAAAACCCTTGCAAATATTTAAAGCTTTTGTCTGTGAGGAAACAGGCTGCAGTTCTGTGTCCTTAAACTTCCTTTACTTCTGTCCGAAAGTGTCCTGGGTCCAAGGTTGTCTTTGGTCTTGGACTGAGAGTAGTATATTTGTGCAGTATCAGGCAGTAGGGAGGTGGGTGGGTGGGTTGGTGGGGGGAAAATCTATCTACATCTTTGAAAATAGAGTTAGGAGGATGCCTGACTGTTATGGTCAGCTTCCGAAGGCTGTGGTTTGACCATTCTTCTGCTTTATCCAGGAAACCTTACTGGCATGACTGTACCTCTTCCTGTGTAATTTTTTGTGGGAGAGTGCCTGCTTCTTATCCCTCTTCTGGCTTAGCGATAACACATTAACTACTTGGAAGTGATGCATCCCTATAGGTTGGTCACATTGACTGACTAGGGTAAATCTTGTGTCTTTTCTTTCTTTTGGCTTGGTCCAATGGCAAAGGAAATCCTCCTCATTCCAGATAGTGAGTGTAGCTGTTTTGTGCCCCGTTAAGACTGGCTGCTCTGTTAATAGGGTCTTGCCTTGCCACCTGTTGTCTAGCTCTGCTTTGGAAACTTGGGCTACTGCAAGTATACTTATATATTATATATACTTACATTGCTTTATATGGATGCTGTGGAGCTGCTACTGAACTAAATGGTGCAGCTGATATCAGGGGGTCCGTGCAGAGCCATTCAAGTACTTTCTGTAAAACCCCTTAGCTCTGGCCAACGTGCATAAAGTAATGTGGTCCTTGCAGGGTGATGCACATCTGCTAACACAGCAGTCCACAAAGAAGCTTGTATTTTCCTTCTGGGAAGAAGTTTGGTGAGAAGAAACGGGTGAAATATTTTGTCTGCCACACTGGTCATTGTTCCAATTCTAGTATTGATTGTAGGTAGAGAAAACAGGCTTGGTGTCATCTTTTTTTTTTTTAATGACTAGGTCTCTGCCCCATCTGATTACTGTTAGCAGAACTTAAACTTACCCTTCCTGCTTTACAGCTTAGGATGCTGGTATGCATGTTGGTTAAACGTGTTCTGTATATGGTGCTTGTTTAGGCTTTGGCAATGCTCTTTAGGCTGACCTAGGAAGAACTAAGCCTTTAAGCAGCAAGTCCTTTTCTGCAGAATGAAAGAAAACCCTGGCTCTTTCAAATTATTGTGGATGTTTTGGTTTTTCCACTGTGTGACAATCAAATCCCTTTCTTTTCTGGGGATTTGCGGGAGGGATGCGTGGTAGTTGAGGGGTATGTGGCTTTGCACTTAGGTAGCTGTAGAAGTTACTACCGCCTTTTTGGCGGTACTGAACGCCAAAGTTGGCTCCATAGTGAATGACAGTAGGTTTGCTGCTCCCTGTATATCGATGGGGTGCAGAGAGGCTTCTGGCTGGTGCTTAGTCTGCTAAAGTATTTTCTTAAAAGCTGCAGAAAATGAATTTTAAAAGCAGTTTAAATTGGACCTAGACTACTTGCATGTAAGTAGGTGTTCAGAGCCAGGCTGCAAAAATTTATTTCTACGCTGGAGGGGTTTCTCTCTCTTTTTCTCTGTGTTTCTGTCTGCCTCTACCACCCCTTCCCCCAGCCCACAGGTCTGAAATGATACAGGAGGGGTTTTCTTTTCTTCTTCTTTGCATATGCGTAACACACCCAGGCTCTTGATTTCAGTTTCCTATTCAGGCTGTCGGGACAATTGGAGAGCCTACAGTGTGGTCATACCTTTGGGGAAGAGGGGAGCTGAAAGTGTTACTGCAATTATAAAACATGGCTTCAGCATCTTAGTTATTTGCTGCAAGACCCAAGCACAGCCCTGTCAGCCAGAGAGTTTCAGTTCCAGCCCTGAATTTTCTGGCTGCTGTCAGTCTAGGCCATGCACTTGATGCGAATTTTTTCCTATGTAAATAGGCAAAAATATTCTCGACTGCCATTCACGCACTTCGGAAATACAGTTCGTTGACCCATATCGTGCCTCCTCCGTGCTAGAGATAAACTTAATTCTTCCTACGTGTGAAAGATATCTGCAATTTAAATGACTAATTGCATTGTAGCTTTAGGCTGAACATATTGGTAACGTGCAAATGTTGATGACATGTGAAGGGTCAAGAGATTTATAATTTAGTTGACAATACATTGCTTAAAATGATGTGGCAAAGAGCCAGAAAATTTCAGCTTAATAATTGTCTATTAACTAACATGACATATTTGTATAGTATTCATTACCTCCAGGTACAGATTAAGCATCTGATGTAGCCATACAAAGTGACGTGCATACATGAATCTTTGGCATAATAGTGAATAAACTGACATTACATTCGTAGTAATTTGTTTCAGTGTGTAAAACATGTTGTTGCCTACATCTGAAAGGACTTGTAGGAATGTTGCAGTGAAATCTGAGGGAAAATGCATAGTTGAATAGTGTTCTCTGTTACATGGATCTGACAGCTTCGTGAGGCTTCTTCGTAGGCTGCAGGTAGCATCGTAAACACACCTGTTTGTTTTTCACCTGCACGAGAAGCAGCGTGGAACGAGAGATCTAAGCCTTTCAGACATTGGCTTGATCTACCCTAATTGGTCTATAAGGTTAAAAAAAAAAAAGTCCCCAAACCCCAATCACCTAACACAACTGACTTTAGTTAAAAAAAAAAAAAAAAGGATCATGTAAACATTGAGTGATGTAGTGTTTTAGTATTGTGAATGTGGGAGTACTTCTGTCAGACTGAGGCTTGTTAGAGTAGGCAGCATCAGTGGGCTGGCTTGTCACCAAAGTAATATCAACTTACCTCATTTTCTCTGGCCTAAATTAGGCACTTACTTGTACAAGCAAAACTGTCACGATTCTGACACAATCTTTTCCTTCCTCCTTGCTGCTGGGTGAGATGCAAGAAAGTGTTTGAGCCCTACACAATGTGTTAATGGCTTATTAACCTTTCCTCCTCCTGTGCGACAGGAGCGTGTTCTGTGTCTTACAGCTGGGACACTGACATCCAGGGTATGCCAGGCGTCACAGACCTCTGTGTGACCACAGGTGACAGAGCTGGGGATTGAACCCGGAGGGTTTTGCCCCGATATGCTAGAGAGCGTTGCCACCTTCCAAGTACGCCTCTGCTGTGTGCAGCCATAACTATCATAGAATCATGGAATGGTTTGGGTTGGAAGGGCCCTTAACGACCATCTAGTTCCAACCCCCCTGCCATGGGCAGGGACACCTTGCACTAGACCAGGTTGCTCAAAGCCTCATCCAGCCTGGCCTTGAACACTTCCAGAGATGGGGCATCCACAGCTTCTCTGGGCAACCTGTTCCAGTGCCTCACCACCCTCTCCGGGAAGAACTTTTCCTGATATCCAATCTAAACCTCCCCACTTTCAATTTAACCCCGTTACCCCTTGTCCTGTCACTACAGGCCCTTGTAAAAAGTCCCCCCCCAGCTTCCTTGTAGCCCCTTCAGGTACTGGAAGGTGCTATAAGGTCTTCCTATTCCATGTTTGGAGAGGTCATTGAGAACTGCCTTGTGACTTTGCTTCCTTCTGCTGGTGGTATTTTTATAACGTGCAGCAGAGCTGCAGTGACAGCTTGTTCTCTTGAGATCTTGACTCTGGGACTGGGTTTATGCTGCACCAAAAAAAACCCCAAAATGAGAACTCTTAGCTTGGCTTTTTAACATTTGACTGAATGCTGTGCTCCCCTCTTTAAGAGTTTAAGATTTTGAATGTCATCAGTGTGAAGCTGTTGAATTGGAGAAGGGAGCATGTACTCCGGCAGGAACAGCTCACTGAGCCTGTCCTGAACTTGGTGGGAAGGAAGGTGTCTGCCGAGCCCTTGGGGCTTTGTATGGGGCCTGTAGAATAGCCCTGAGCAACTTTGCTGATCTTGTCAGTACCTACCATGTAGACATGGAGGTCACATGCACCAAGTACCTTGGAGCCTAGGAATAAGTGTAGCTCGGGTAAAGGAAGAGCCTTGTGAGCTGTGGCTCTCTATCAATTTCATTCTTGGCTTTCCAGAGAGAGTGTTTAATTCTCAGTCCAGCCACTGGAGAGAGCTCTAGAGATCTTAATGACAGGTTTTGGGAGCAACCTCCCAAACCAGGCTAGCTGCACAACAGGCATGGGACTGCTGCCGGAGCTCTGCGATGTCTTCTGCTGCCAGGATCAGTGAGAGTAACTGACCTCTGCCAGGTGTATGTAACAGACTCTCAGGATCACGAAGGGGTGACAGCCTGCTGCTTTAGCAAAGTTGCCGATGTGAGTGGGCTCTGAGGACAGGCCAGAAGCAGGACTGCTGCCATTGTGGCCCCAAAGGGCTGGTTTTAAGCCAGCCAGTGGTTTGGGTGCTGCCAAGAGTGGTTTGCAGTGGTGCAGAGCCCCGTTGCCACGGTGCCGTACCTGGCTTACGGACAGGGTTTGTCAGCTGGGCTGAAGCTGGTGCTGCTGGCTGTAGCATGGCTGTTGATACCCAGGTCAGCTGGTAATATCCGTGCTGGTACTTACCCCTCCCAGGCCGCATGTGTCTGTGTCCTTTCCTTTTCGGAAGGAAAGCAAGAAAGAAAAAGGAACAGAGAAAGAATTTGCTAATTAGATATTGCAGAAGCAGGGTGTGGGCTGGTTGCAGCACCCTTTGCTTAGAATTTGTTCTGTGGGGGTGTGTTTTATATTCGTTAATCTTCGTACTTGTCTGTGGCTGGGTTGAAAAGCAGCGCTTGCCACTTCCTCACAGAAGAGGCTCATGAAGGTGTTGTAGGATGGGCTGAAGATGCTTTGCAGTGAAGAATCCTCCAAAATAGCAAGGCCCAAGCGTTTGCTGCCCAAATGGGGAGAACAATAGAGACGTGTGGAAGCAAGGGGTGGGCTGGTGTTGTATTTAAGGTCTCAGAAGCAGTGTGGGGGAGCTTCTGTGCAGGAAGAGGTATATGGGATGTGAAGGAGAGGGCTGCTGACTGTTGCCTGGGGCCAGACAAGATCAATCTGCTGCCCGTCAGGAACGGGATCAAGAAGAGGCTCTGAGAACTGAGCAGCAGCAGGCCCTCCACTAAAGCGTGCTGGAGAGCTCAGTTGGGCACTCCTAAATAAGGTCTTGGGCATCAGCAGAGACACCTGTGATGGTTCATTTTGAAGCAAAAACAGCATCTTAACTTCAAGTGTTTTTACATGTGGTTCTCTAAATGTTTTATTGCTAAAAGACAGGTAGTAATTACATCACCCTCCACTGGTGAAAGACCAGTGCTTCGATGCAGCTGTAGGGGAGAGTAGCTAAATGGAGTTAGTGCTCATTCCCTTATAAAAGCAATTCAGAGTGAGCTCCCTAACACAGTCCCAGTCTGGACTGGACTGACCTCGGCTGTCTCTCGGCTGCTTTAATTTTAAACCATCATGCACTTTGAGAGAAGGACCCTTTAACTTGGCTGTGGTGTCAGCTGCTGGTTTAGGTATGTTCAGTAACCAGTCAGAGGGCCCCTGAAATGCTGTACTCGAGAGCTCTGATAGGCTGGTGTGATGCTAGGAGAAACTTGGATGTATGAACTGGTAGTCTTAGCAAAAAGGAGTCCAGGATAAGCTTTGATTTTGGTTGTGATACTACAGCATAACATCGCTTTACGTCTCTGCACTGGGCATGATGGGTAAGAATTTAAGAGTAAACAAATCCCTAGCTCTGTCTCAGATGCAGGCAGCTTGGGGCTTCTGCCCTGTCATAGCATCTTGCGGCTCCAACAGCTTCCAAAGCAGGCTCGGGGATTTGTGCTGTCTGCCTGCTTTTTGTAAGGGAGTGAACGGGAGTGGAGGTGGCTTTGTTTGATGTCTTTTTAAAGGTAAGCCTTCTAGTCTAATGACTATTTAGAGAGAAAATACTTTCACCTCCATAAAGTTCTTTGAATTATAAAGGACATTGCTGTTGGGTTACTGAAAACCCTTGGGGTTTGTTTCATTTATAACATTGCCTCGGGCCTTCTGCTGCATCCTGTAGGATTGACCTCCTTTTCAACCCGTGCTGGCAGCTGCATTGCAGAGCTATCTTTTCCCTGGATCCTTCAGGGTTGTCATATGACAAACTTGAACTGTGACCCTTTTGTGTCTTACCAGGACAGCAGTGCCCTCTCCGTGCGATGTGGCCAGCAGTCTTCCCCACGCACGCATTTGTTCCGAGCCATTTAACAAACTGAAAGTTTCAAATGATGGCATTTCATAGTGTTTAATAGTATTGACTGTAAAGCAAATGAAATGGTGCTGAATACCCTGCATGCTGCCTAGTAAGAAATACAGCTTCCATTTCTGTAATCTGCCCTGGGTTTTCTGTTATTAGTGTGTGCTCTCTGGTGAATCTCTATTTTTTTTTTTTAAATAAATTTCAATGCTTCCCCCCCTAACAACAGCAGCATTCACTGCTATAGATAGTCCAGCACTGGTATTTGTTTCTAATATATGGGGGTTTTTAACCAGATTTCTCTAAGCAAAGTGGGCAAAGTCATTTTGCTGAAGTCTTGCAGAGAGTGTTAGGGTAAGAATTAATATAGTTAACACGGCATCCAAGCAGCACCATCTCCAAGTGGTGTTGATGCTGGCAGGCATTGCCTTGCTGAAGTTACAGAGACTGAGCACTCGTATTTGTACAAATTGCATTCATTACCAAGAACCCTCCAGTAGTGATAAGAGACTGGCTGTGTAGCATAGATTGGCTCCAAGATAAGTAGCCAGTCTATTGTGCAGCGCATGGTAATCTTCCTCCTCCCCACCCCTAATAATAAATCTTGGGGCATTTTGGAATGTGTGGGGGTTGCTCATTCCAATAGCCTGAATGTATAACTGCTAAACGTCATCGTCGCTTACCAGTTGTGCTTTCATAACCCAGCGAGGCAGCCGGCTGAGATGGATAGGCTCGGATACAGTGTTCTGAACACACGGGTCCTTCAGCTGCGTGTGTGTTTTGTTGCTCCCTTAAGGGACAATTCACAGGTGATGGCCAGGGTAGGAGTTTCTCCTGGCCGTGTTTCAAGGCTAGAGCCCACTCGCAGCGACGGTTTTCTTTGCGAAGAGCCTGGAGCTTGGGGGTTTGCAAGTGGGAGTAAGAGCTGTGCACGACCTGGGGCTCTGCATAAGAGCTGTGGTAGTAACTTCTTCTCAGTTAACTTGTCCTTTCTTGGCACAAGTGTCTGTAGTATGACTTCAGTGAGAAGTTACTTATCTTGCCATAATAATGTGGTTTTAAAGAAAGGTAGGATTTTCTGGTTGCTTTGAAATAAACCATCAACTGGCAAGTGCTTGCTTTGTCTTCTCAAGTGTCTAATATGCAAGTATTTCTGGATTGCTGGTTTTCAGCATGTAAAGCTGAACATCAACAGGCCAGTTTTATGTAAGTAGGCAGTATAATCCAACCAGTTTGGATAAAAACCTGTATTTACATGGAATTATAACTTTTTTTTTTCCCCCTCTCTCCCCGTCTAGGGTTTGAATGGCAATGGAATTGCTCCTGGATCATCGGGTTTTAGCCTTACGAAACAGCTGCTCTGTCCAAGAATAACCCGCGTCTGTCTCAGGGACTTGATATTCTGCATGGAACAAGAGAGGGAGATGAAGCATTCTCTAACCTTGTACCGTGCTCTTCTGAAGTGATTTGGATTTCACATTTCAAGTTGCTGTCTACTGCCAAAGAAAACACTGAAGCGTTGTTGCACTGTCTTGTAATTCCAATTTCTGGAAAATGATCCGTTGTAAGGATAACTCTTGTTTACAGATAAACATTTTTATTAAACACCTAACTTAGCACCTATAGGGTTTTTAATAATATTTGGCTTAAATCAGTCTGTAAACCGTTGAAAACACTGAGCTGCACACACAAGCACCTGACTACCTGCTCACACTGAACTGTCTTGCAGGCTCTAAGGGCTTGGTACGTGTCCCTAGTTTATGTATGTCACTTGCTTCAGTACTCCAGAGTCTGCAACATCTGTTCTGCGTGTAGTGCCTTCTTCTAATCTCAACCTTATCTAGGGAAACAAGCAACACTTTAAAGGGGCACTGCATAGCATGGCAACTGTATTTAATCATGAGCCAGCAGTCAGTCCACATGCTGATGTATTGCCTGTCGGACTCAGCATCTTCCTAAAGTTTCTGGGTTTGGAATTATGACTGGATGCCTGTTTTGTGGAAAGCAAAGTAGCCAGCAAAAAGAATGAGGGATGCTTTCTTGCCCCCCCTACCTTGCCTCAGCTGCCCTCCCTCTTTCCTCTGAGAAAGTGACTGAGGGAAGGTGAACAAATTGGTTGTTCTTGTGTTTGAAGTATACCAGTGTAGTTAGAGCATACTTCGTTGTTTGGGGAAATCTGGAGTTGTTGAACTTGAATACAGGGAGTGAAAGAGCCTGAAAAGGAAGGGTAAACAGAAGAAACAGTTTCTCTTTCTGTAGATATGAAAAATAGTGTTGAATTTGAGCACAGATGTAGAAAGAAAGAAACAAAAGCAACCTGTGCTGACTGCAAAAAAGGCAAAAACTTGAGATGCATTGAAACTTTGCAGCTGGAGGCTCTCAAGGAGAAAAGCAGTGTTTGCAAAGCACGGGATTCGCTGCTTTATTGAGAACAGATTTAATTGTCATCTTGATGTTTATAATACTGTAATGTGGTACAACAGGGAAACCTCCCAAATGAAAAGTATTTAGCCAGTTGCCTGGTTTACGTTCAATGAGGAGATGATAAAGACTGCTAGAATAGATTCAAAGTTTTTTCTGCTTGCTGGTAGAAACTGCCTTGTGGTGGCAGGAAAAACCTCTGGGTTGCCCTTCTCCCCAGCCTCCAAACATTTTGCCTCTGTGACACTGTGCTGTGTAGCATGGCTGTTTCCCAGGACTGGTGGGAAAGGCACTGACTCTATTGAATGGCTTTCTAAACGTTTTTCTTTTAAGAAACAAGCTTCCTATGGTTATTTGGCATGCTACTTCAAAACTTGAAGCGATGATTCAAATGCCCTCCGCTGTCAGAACCACTGCAGATAGTTACCAAATTCAGTAAGTTTTGAATTGGTTATGGTTTTTTGTGTTGGAACAGTAGTAAGCGAATCTAGTAAATGAACGCTGTAAATTATTTATATATGTATATATAGCACGTATATATATATATATAAAAGAAAAGCAGTACTTTGACTAAGCTATAGTTTGCAAGATATTGATGGCATCAGGCAAAATTGTTTTGTATAATTAAATGCTTAGCTTTACTTTTTATGTAAAGTGCAGCATTTTCCATATTTGTGTACTGTATCTTACTGATCAGATGTTTAAAGTTATTTTAAATACTGCATTAAAGCAATTATTTTATTAAAAACAATAAATCGTTAACTTTGTTTCCTAACATGAGGAATTCAGTGTCTGAAGCTGTCATCACCGTGACTCATGGCGTGCCTCCGAGAGCAAGCCCCGGCTATCTGCCCATCATGGGAATTGGTATCGTTGCCCCACGTGATGTATTAACGATAAACATCTATATTTTCAAGGTTTTTAAACAGATCTGGGTGTTGGAGCAAAGAATTACTGGAAGGGGGGGGAGCGGGCAGGGAGGAAAAAGCAACCTCCCCCCAGCCAGTCAGCCCAGAGGCTGGGTTGCTGTTGGGTTTTTCCAAAGCTGGGCAGAGGTGAGCACTTTGCACATGTTCTGGGAAGTAAACACATCTCAGGCTGCAGCAACGTGCAGTGAAAGCATCGCCCTAAATTATTTTTAAAGCAACTCACAATTAATGAAGCGCAGGTTAGAGAACGAAGACGAGCGTGCAAATTGGCTTGCCTCTTTGCTGTCTTTACACCAATGCGTTGCTTAAAACAAAAGGTGCTGGAGAAAGTAATTGGTAAATAGATAGGCATGAAGTATGACGGAGGGTTCAAGGGGGTTTTTGTGGCCTGCCTGTGGTGCGGGTTGCGTGCTTGCATTGCTGCCACAGCAAGTCGTCTCTTCTGCCAGTAGTTCCTCCCTCTGCGGCACCTCTTCCCCATCAAAACACACCCCAGACCCCAAAATTTATCTTGTAAGGAGTCAGGGGCATTTTCAAAAAGGTATTTCAGAAGCTCTTTAGGCCTTATTTCAGACAGGGGCAGGTGAGGCTTGGTGCAAAGGCTACAAATACTTCCCTCCTTCCCAAGGGTTCAGCCTGCCTTTCCTTTGAGCTCAGCTTTGCTTCCCAGAAGCGCACGTGTCCTCTAAAGTGACGCTGAGGAGACACTTGAGCCTTCCTCAGCCGCTCCAGGAGTTAAAGGAGAGGTGACCATTGACTCAGTTCCCACGTTTGCCCCAGGAGAGCTGCCCTTTATGGGAACACTAAAATCGCGGTCATAAGGTGACGAGGAGTGTGCCATTGCACTCCCTCACCTCTTGGTTCTCGGCCCGCTCGTGCTCAGGCTTGGGAGCCCAGCAGCGGAGCCGTCCGTGCCACCGATGCTGCGCGGGGTCTGAAGCTTGCTCTGCCTGGGGCTTGCTGTGCAGGTGGCCTACTAGCCTAGTGGCTATTTCTGATGCACTGAGCTGTCTGGGCAACCATCCCCGCCACTCACGTATTCAGCCTTTGGGGAAAGCAGTTGTTGCTGGCTCCCGACTACTACTACCTTAGCGGTGTAGTATGCGGAGGTCTCTGTGTTACGTGGTGACAAAAGGGGCCCTGTACTCTTCCTCCTCCAGCTGCTGCTTTTTCCCTTTATTGCCATTTTCAAATCTTACCACTGAATCCAGCCCTTTGCACTGTCTTTCACTCCAGCTTTTCCCTTCTCCCCCTGGGAAGGACAAGCCGGAGTGCACCAACACACCCCGCAGCTTTGTTCGAGGTTTAATGAGGAAGGTAGTGGGGGCCCGTGAGACCTTGCTAGATGATTCCTCAAAGCCATTGCGCTCTCTTGGACACTTTGACATGAGTAGCTGAAGGCTACTGTTTGCATCCAGTTGTTCCGGGCCCGCTCTGTTGTAGGCACCTGTGTCCTGCTGTGTGAGTGCACCGTGCTCTGCAAAAACGCTGCCAGCTCTTCTCCAGGTTCATCGCTCCGCTCTGTGCTTTGGCTTTCCTCTTCATTTGTAATCGCTGGGGCGGAGAAGGAGAGATGGAGGCGAAGGAGGATGTCCTGGAGGGGCAGACAGCCCATGAAATGGGCTCGCTCTCGGCAGCTTTTCCAATGAGGGCCGCTGGGTTTTTTTTTCCTCCGCATGTAGCGTGCGTGACGTCTGCACGTCCTCTGGGAGCTGGATCCGGCCGTTGTAACCCAGAGTCCTGTGGCTGGAGCCTGCAGCTCTGGAGATAACTGCAACGCACAGCAAAGGCTTTATTCCTCCGACGAGCGCGAAGGCTGGAGCGTAGCGTGCCGGGCCTCTGTTTCGCTGCTGTTGGCACTGGGCTTGCTACCACGTGCCAGTGGCGTGTCCTACCCTCACCTAGCAGGAAGGTTTCCTGTCTGCGGGCCACAATGCCAGCGTTTCTCTTGGTGCAGGCCTTTTATAAGCTAGGCAAGCACCCCTTTTGTCTTTGTTACCTTTTGAAGGACGAAGCAAGCATCCTGGTCTTTTCCTTCCAGACACATCGGTCCTTGTTCCTGTCGCCGCCTCTTTCCTCTGCTACTGTAGGCACGGGCAGGTGACTCCGTGCCGGCTGTCTGTAGCAGGTTAGTTGCTATCTTTGCTACCCAGTCTTTCCTCAGGACCCCCAGCTTCACAGTTCCCAGGTTGCCTCCAGGCAGCCTGCTTTTAAGGCTTTTTTTTAGCTGTGAAGGAGGGAGGAAAAGGAGGATCTCCACCCTGGGCTTGAATGGCTGTTCTGGAGCAGAGGGTGGTACAGGTCAGCCCACCTCAGCCCTGGGGCTGCAACTTTCTGTGCAGGGAGCGCGTTCTCCCGTGGTTCACGTCGGGCAAGACTTTAGGTCCTACTTCAGTCGAGGGTTTTCTACAAGGTCCTTGCAGCAGTAGGTTCTTCTGACCTTCCAAGGGATGTTCCCCTGGCAGAACCACCTAAAGTTGTTGCCAGAGACTCCATCAGAGCAGGTGATTCTCTTCCCCAGCCCCCATCTCACAGTCCCACAGCTCTTCCAAGTATCCCCTCTCCAGCCTCTTTCTGTCTCAGGAGTAGGAAAGTGTATGGAGCGTGATTCAGCTGGACATCGGGCAGTATCAGGACCTGCCCTGAGGATCCAAGGGTGACCAGCATGGGTTTCTCCGGAGTTCTGCCCATCGCTGCTGTTGCTCCTGCTCTGCAGGCAGTTGAAGAACAGCAGTTATTGGTAAGCAGTTACTCTCTCTGCCAGATCACAGGGAATATTATTTTTAAAATCTATTTGGAATGAGAAATTATCTGAGAGATCATCTGTTTCTGAGAGCTAATTCATAATTATGTGTAGTTCCCCAAGCTTCTTGAGACACTTGCACTTCCACTTTGAAGTGTTTAGCGTGACGGGGTTTATTATTTACAGTTATTTGAAGGTGTTTCTAATTTCTGTCCTTAGAAGCTGGAAGGGAGGAGGGGTAGTATTTTTTTCAAGTGATTATGTGTGAATATACATGTGCTCTGTGTGTCTAAGGATGGCTAAGCAACTTTTAAAAAGGAATACCCTGCTTCTAGTAAGGGCTGAGTTATAACAGCTCCCAGGTGTGAAACTCTAGCAACAAGGAGAGAGGGAGGAAGCAGACAAATTCTTGAAGAGATTGCAAATTTTAATATGTTAAAATCCTTTGATACCTTTGTGCAAAATTGGGCAGAGAATAAAGACTCCCTTGAAGAGCTGATCAGCGGGACTTCTGGAGAAGGGAGGGTAGGAAAAGGAGAAGGTGCTTGGAGGATCGAAGACAGCGCTCGCTCCTCTCTCCAGGAGCTTTGGTGATACCTTTATGTGCGTTCTGGCAGAGGCTTTCCTTTGCAGAAATGACAGAAAAGGGCCTTTCCAGGAAAAAAAAATCCATCACAGTAGGTAGGTATGTGTGCGCAGGCTATGTGTTTGACGAAGCAGCCTTACTGAGTGATTTCTATTTGGGAAGAAACCCTTAAATTGTTGCTTCCCATTCAATGCCATTTTCATTCTTATCTTCGTGTTTCCTAAAATTTCGAGAAGCCCTGTGTGGTGAGCTCACCCTTTGAAGGAGTGGCAGGCAAGATTGTCGCCAGCTGCAGCCCGGAGCTGCGGTCCAGCCGTGGAGCTGAAGCACTGTGGGATGCGGGACGGGGGAACACGTGATGTCCACGGGAGTCGGTGACCTGACGGATGCTGAGAGACGAGGCTGGAATGAGCAGATGTGCACATACAACACGGGCTACTTGATGTCTCAGAGCTGAAGCGGTTTTCCTCAGCTGATGTGAATACAGCGTGGATGGAGGCCCATGTGAGCATCTGCCCTGAGTCAAACTGACGAGGTAGTCAGGGCTGTGCTACCTCTTGCCAGGGCCAGGGCTGTAATTTTCTGCACCCTGCCTTTCACCAGCCCTTTGCAGCATGGCTGGCGGGCGGTGCGAACTCAAACAGGCCTCACCTCACACAGCTCTTGGAGACTCTGCTTCTAATTTGAAAGCCTTAGCCTTCTTTATTACAGGGAAAAAAAAAATTGAAAGTGACCCAAACTTCAGGTACAGAGGGCAAATATTAAAAGTAAGGTTGTTTCTGCCTTTGAAATTCCTCACTGCTTGGAGACTGCTGGTGAGTGATGCCCCAGAGCTGGGGAGGATGGCTCCAGAAAGAAATCCCCTCGAGTGTGCAATCAGCCCTTCACAGCAGTCTGCTGGGGATGCTGAAACAGAAATCAGTGTTTCGAGTTTTTTTTTTTTCCCATGCCGTAAAGAAGAACCTGTGGGAAGGTACTGCCTGTGTCCTCACACAAAACCAGGATATCCAGTAATTAGTGAGAGATACCTCCAGGGCGAGCTCAAATTTTGCAACACTTCCCAAGGCAGGGAAAATGCCCTGGGCTAGGGCAGTCTTGGGAAGAGAGTGAGTCAGGAGGTTGCCTTTTTTTTTTTTTTCCCTCTCTCTATACTCTCAAAGTTTGCAGGGGACCCAACTCTTCCAGACCACCCCAGACCTCCTGATGGCTGCCTTCTCAGGCTTTTTCTGTGTGACAGGCTAGACTTTTTGTAGTCCTGAGCTGAAGCTGAGCTTCTGAGGATGGCCTGGGGAAGCTGAGGTGACCTCAGGGGCAGCATCCCCCCAGGGAAAAAGCCTTGAAGGGTGGCAAGGGCAGGGCGCTGCCTCTTTTAGTGATATTTTTTCTCCCCAGAAATGCAGGTTTCTGCTTGAGAAAAGTTTTAAACCCCCATATAGCTGCCACCTGCCTTGGGCAGTGCTGTGACACGTAGAAGTTCGGGTTCAGGCAGGGTGGGTGGCACGGGGCAATGGGTGGCTACTTGTCCTGCTTGAGGGCCGGGGCCTGGGAGGGGTGGTGAGGCTGGGCTGGTGGAGGCGCCCTTGGGAATGCCGCCTGCTTGGCGCTG
>NW_010250794.1:0-476 GCF_000690775.1 Eurypyga helias | reverse complement strand
GTTTGGGGGTTTCACCCCAATATTTATCATTTAACCACTCAATTTTGGGTTGGGATGCCAAAATTTCGGAGTTCAACCACCGATTTTGGGGTCCAGCCACCAAACTTGGGGGTCCACCATGGAATTTTGGGGCTAAAACGCTCAAATTTGTGGTTCGAGCACCTGATTTTCGAGTTCAAGCACGTGATTTGGGGGTTCAGCCACCCCGTTCTGGGGTTCAACCACCGGATTTGGGCATTCAACCCCGCAGAGTTGGCGATCCACCGCGGTTTGGGGGTTCAGGCACCAAACTTGGGGTTCAACCACTGAATTCTGGGGTTCAACCGCCAGACTTGGGGTGCAGCCACCAAACTTGGGTTTCAGCCTCCGAATTCAGGGTTCAGCCACCAGATTTTGGGGTTCAACCACCAAATTAGGGGTTCAGCCAACGAATTCTGAATCTGGGGTTCAGCCACCAGATTCTGGGGATCCACCAC
>NW_010250793.1:13896-29058 GCF_000690775.1 Eurypyga helias | reverse complement strand
CATTCCATGATTCTATGATTCTAGGCATCTCCCCACAATGAAATCATGCCACTGTGAATTTAAGTATTAGTATTTAAGTATTAATCCAAGGTAAAGCCTTGTTGTTATTTTCATCCCCCACTGCCTTGAACTTCACATCCCTTTAATGTTATTTCTTCTGCTAATAATGCCTCTCTACATAGCAACATTTGCTATTTCATTAGCAACATGCTTACACCTGCGGCATGGTTAAGTTGTTTTAAACAAGATGCTATTCAACACAAAACGCCTTGATATTTATGTTGTACAACACCCCAAGCCCAACATATTTCTGTATTTAACATCCCCATTTTGTTTGTGAGCTTACAAAAAAACAGCTTGTGAAATTGTTTATGTTTAAGCCTACTGTTTACTTGTAGAAAACACATACACTCGCTAAGTTAAGATACATCTCCTTTGTTAATGTAAGTAGCGTAACTATTGAAATATGCAATTTTCACCTTTGAATCCTTACTGGCTGCTTTTACAGCACAGAGTTTTCCAGGAAACCCCCAAGCTTTGCCTACTAATAGCCTAAACATTTGGGAGAGACTTTGGGGTATGGCTTTGGCAGTTAATTAAATGGATAATTTCCATGGAGCCACAGATAAACCTTACACCTGCATATTTAACCTGTAAAGAACAATTTCTGCTCTTCTCTTTTCTCATCCCTTTGCTGACTCTCCTCCCAGAAAAGTATACAACTACGTACAAGAATCCTTACTTATGTTTCTTGCATGAACAGTCCAAAACCACAACTATCACCCTTCTAGGTGTTCAAATAACCTTCACCATTCCACACTGAATGCTTCACAGCTACCAATACATTTTGTTCTTTGAAAGCATAGAATATTATGTAGAAAATGTGATGTTTGGACTCCAAGCCAATCCACGACACTAAATCTGCATTAGGAACCCTGGATGGTTCTTAAATCTGAGGCTAAGCAACCTTTCATTTGTCTCTCCTTCCTCCTTCCAGGGTTTCCCAAATCCCTGAAACGATTGCTTTTTACCTATGTTGTTTTCAACATTCTTGGTCCCCCAGTTTGTGGCTGGGAGTTCAGGGAGTGCAGAATAAACTCAGTTCTGGCTGTGTCTCCTAGAACAGAGGTAGCGACTAAAAACACTGTTATTAGGGAACGTAACATAAAAGCTTTACTAATACCCCATTTTTTCCCCTGGAAACAATTACATTCAGTAACTGAAAGAGACAGGACTTGCTTACTACCGATTTTTAAACAAACCCTTTCCTTTTTTACTTTAATGCTTTGAACTAAGACAGGTCATTCATTTCATGTTGTCTGCCCAGGAGGCACAAAGAAGGATCTTTTTTACCACACTTCTAAATGTGAATGCTATAAAAGAAAAAGGTGGAGCCAGTTATAGTTTGGCACCCAAACTACTGCAAAATAATTCAGATAAAGGGTTATGACTGGGAATCTGTTACAAAATTAAATTCATCCAGAGTTTTTTGGATGTATTTGTTCTAGATTTTTTTTTTTTTTTTTCCGGTGAGCAACATGGATATGGACTTACCAACAAGTTCTTCTGCCTCTCAATGCTCACCCTCTCCCTTTGACTGTGATTGTTCTTACCCTTAGAGAATTTCTTGGTTTGTCCACTTCCCTCTGGATGTTACTAATATTGACATATTTTGAACATGTGACATGGTCAAGCTGACATTCTGTCTAAAAGGGGCTCATTTGTTCTCCTACTGCCACAGCAGCAGTTAACTGCCTTCATCGAGAGCAAAGACAGAGAGACAAACTGAGCTCACACTTTTGTTCCCCATTCCTTCTCACCACCCTGAGAGCAGAAATTCAGAAGAAAAGGAGTCAAAGTTTACCTTTCTGCCTCTGAGTGGGTTGGGAAAAGGACTACAGAGAAAGCATAGTCTGCTCATCCCTCCCTGGAGCTGCTGAGGCTCATGCTGAGAAAACTAATGTTACAAGAAAACAGCATGATTTTTTGGAAGCTACAGAAAAAACCAGTGTCTTAGCCTCGAAAGCCTCTCACAAGATAACAGATCTGTAATACCTCTTCTTCCAACACATCCTCAGACTGAGGCTACACAACAGGAGGGCAACAGAAAAAAAGAATCAAAGCCATTAAATCTTAAACGCCTCACACAAAGAAGAGGGAAGGTCTCTGGTTTTACCTACGGCTGTCAAAGCACCACAGTTACTCCATCCAGATTCTGTGCGGGTGTGCAGCCCGTCTGCCTTGAGCATCTTCACCCGTTACTAAGGTTCGTCTCCAGGGATTTCTTCCAGCTACTCAGCCGACAGGATAACCCATCAGCCTCCCACATTTCTGAGCTGGAGTTAGCAAGTGCTGATGCATTTCCAGTGTGAGGGGCCCATGGAAAAGGCCAGTAACAACTTCTGTGCTGCCTGTCCTTCACTGGCGTCACTAATTTGAGTCTGTCCTCCCCTCCACGAAGTACCATTTTTAATAAAATATGGAAACTTAACTTCAAGAGTCTTATCTCTTGTCAAGTTTGGCTGAACTGGCTGGCTTTCATAGGGATATGTAAACATGAGAAAGAAGCCTTGGTTGTTATGGAAAGCCGTAAGACTTGCATATTTCATCTAGCCAGTCAGGCTGGTTAAGATTCACTTACGTATTGTTTATAACCTAAATTTTAATTCATCGGTTCCCACTGAATTTGATCCCCTGCTCGTCTGCTCTTTGCTTACAGTAAAAATTCCTTTAACAAAGCATTTGTATTCTGATCATCTTGTGAATTACAGTTTTTTGCTTCACATTCTATAAAAAAACAATTTTCCCACAAGAGTCCCTAATATGTACCATGTGTATCAGGATGAAATTCCCAGAGGCTAGTAGCCTATTCAACTTCTAAGAGTTTCCTTGGCACCTACACATTTTTGCTTGGTTGAGTCAGCTGTTGCAGTAAATTAAGAATACATTTAACCCCTTGGACCTTGAAGTTAGGCCACAGAAAAATGCCTCTGTAGAAAGGCATGTGGGCAGTGATTATTTTTGTTACTTGAATATCCTCCAACTGAAAATTTATCACTGGCTAACATTCTGTACTACTACTTTGTATAAGTAGCTGCAGAAACAAGTGTGATATTAAGACACGTTACATGAAAGAAGCTATGTACTTTATTCAGTGCATTGTCCCAGAGCAAAGTCATCCTGATCTTTAAAAGTTCATTCATTCATCGTCTCATCACTGACATGACTAACACTAGAAAGCAAGCTTCTTTCTAACTCAAGCTAACAGAAGCTTGAAATAGGAAGCTATTTTCTAGAAGAGATGAACAAACTCCTTTTGGGAAACTTGATGAAACTATTCCCTGGTGAAAATATGCTGCTCTACTGAAATTCCATGTGTTTCGTTTTCCTAACACAGTATCTTAAGTCTGCAGTGCCGTAGACACTTAAGAATAATACAGTACCTCAAATACTTATTTTTGTGGTTTTGGATCACGAGCAAACTACGAGCAGCTCTTTGTGCAGCTTGAGGACTTTCCATGACAGTATTTGCTGCTCTCTGTAGCACACCCTTCATTTACACAATGCACACATCATTTTTCCTTATCTGAAGGTATCTGCTCCAGCTTAGAGTCAGCACCATCCAACTTCATAGGATGCCAAGTGGAGCATAGCCTCACTCTCCCTTTAAGTTTCTCAAACTATAGAGAACTTGTATCTGTGGCTTATTCAAACGAAGTTCTTTGCACTAAGGATCCTTAATTACTCTGAAATACCATAACTGCAGATACCAACTGTAGGCATCCGAAATAAAATGAAGCGAGGCAAGTAACTGATTTTGGGTGTATGAACTGTTTTCTGAAGAGAAGCATATTTCTACCTACCTCATACTAGAGTCAATCCACCAAAATTTATGCCAGAGTTAAACAAAACAACTGTCCCTCTACGTGTTTACACAACACCGCTTATGAAAAACAGCTCTACAACACAACCTACAGCTGGTGCATGTTCTGAGCATCTTAATGCTGGGGAGAAAAGTATGGAAAGATGGTGGAGAACCAACTTAATAATGAGAAACCACTCTAAAATCATTGTTGAACCTGTGGTGTAAAAAGACACCAGAGAGTGCTCTAAAAGAAAAAAAAAAATCTCAAACCCACATAAAGTTTGTAGTCACATGAAATTCCACTCCTACAAGTTAGCTAAGGCTGAGGAAAACACAAGATTAAAAAAAAAAAATTAGATTTAACTTAATTTTCATCCCATCAGTACAAATAAGCAGCTTACCAGCATCTTTTAGTGCCTTTAGGCAAGCATAGTCCAGCCTTGTCATTTTATTTTACATGAATTATCAAATTTTAATGAATTACTGTTTGATAATTAGTCCACTGATATTTTGTAAAATCTTATTTTCTTTATTTCATGCTGGGCACTTGTTAGCACCCACAGTCCTTCAACCCACTTAAAAAAGTGGCTTGCAGATCACTGGAGAGGGTTTGTTCCTACAAAATGTATAAAAGGTCCTCCAGGTTTATAAAAAAAAGTATACAGGAGCACCAGTTAAAAAATACACAGGAACTGTGTTTCGCCATAAGGATAACATTAGTGTGGAATCTCATCACGTTTGTTTTCAGCTGAACAGAAAACAAGAGCCAATTTTAAACCACTTCTCATGAAATATAGTAAAAACTTACATTACCTCAGTGTTTGGATAAGGAAGCTACTATTACTAGCACCAACCTAAAGAGGATTCATGAAGGAGGGATGAAACACCTTGTTCTAAGTCACCCACCCAATCAGTGGGAGTAAAGAACAGAAGCAAGGACTGCTGACTACCACCAAGACATGGCTCTACCCATAAAAAGCTTCCATTTTCCTAGACTTCACAAAGTAGAACCTGAACCTGGCCTCACATTCAACATTACTAAAAGGCACAAAGTAAAACAACAAAACCAAACATCTTTCACACACATCTGCCCCTAAGCTGCTTTGAGTATAACTTGCCATCTAGGCAGCAATTACCTGGCATTTTCTACCATTCCTTTCAAAGACAGCTTAAAATTCTGAGTTGACACTTGCAGGTGGTTCACACAACCACACGCATACATTTTGTCAGCCTTAGTATTATTAAGCATCAGTGACAAACTGTAATGATTTCGGACACTGCAAATTTATGAGACAATCTTATCAGCTAAAAGATAACAAACCTATTTTCCCAGCAAGAGAAGGGTTGGGGTTTTTTTTAAAACCAAAAAGGGGGAGCACTTTAAAAATAACAACAAAAAGTTGAAAGTATGACTTCTCTGAACAGCATACAAGTTGTCTTGTTACTGAGGACTGAAAGACAATGAAACATGAACTTCTAGAGGCAGACAACCGAAAAATCCACCATCTGCTTAAATCACAAGACCTGCAATTATAACCAGACAATTAACAGCAATGGAACGAGATCATATTCAGTAGAGACAGCACAGTTTGGTACTGCTGTGGTTTAACCCCAGTAACATACCACACAGCCACTCGCTTACCTGCCCCCCATCTCCAGTGGAGGAGGGGAATCAGAGGAAAACACAAGGAAGCTCATGGATTGAGAAAAGAACTATTTAATAATTGAATGTAAATTAATGTTATAGTTATGCTAATAACATTAACGATACTAATATATAATGAAAATAATGGAAGATAAAGCAAACGATTAAACCAAACACGACCTGCTGGCAAAGCCACAACCAGGTGCCAAGTAGGGAGTGTCAGATGCAGGGAACGTCAGATGCAGAGAGCTGCAGCCCGAGAGCGATTGCAGCAGAGTCCGAGCGAGCCCAAGGCAGAGAGCAACTGACCTACCAACAAACAAACTACTAACTAACAAACATGGCCCCCAGGCCCACCCCCTGCTTATATACTGAGCATGACGTGCTATGGAATGAAACACCTCCTTGGCCAGTGGGTTAGCTGATGGGCTGCATCCCATGTCCCCCCACCCACGCCTGCTTGCTGCGAAGAAGCTGGGAACACAAGTGCAGTATCAGAAGCTGAAAAAGTCCTTGAATTGGTGCAAATGCTCCTTCAACTAAAAACACCAGTGTTATCAGTGCTGTTTTCGGAGGGGATCCAAAACAGCCTCACACCAGCTACTGTGGAGAAAATTAACTCTGCCCCGACTAAAATCAACACAAACACACTACACAAGGTTAAGAGTTAGGGAGCACTTAGTGATCACAGTAGAGATAACTAAGATTTTCTACCTGGTTTGTTTAAGCAATGTATAAAAATAGCAACAATTTTCTTTCTATGTAAAACTTATTTGCAAGTATTACACTAGTAAACTGTTTTCCTTGAAAGCTCAGCCTGACTCTACCTTTATTCTTACTGACAGATGGTAAAGAGATGTGGAAGGAAAAATGTGTTGGGAAGTATTCTGTAATCAGGATCTGCAAGCAGAAAGCTAATAGGAGTAAGTGAAAGTTGAAGTATCAATTGATAATTTTCTATTAGATTTGCTTATTTTATTAAGAAAGTAATTACACTCAAGAAGCCTTTTCTTTCTATTCAAAGCAGTTGTTCCATGCAATTTGCAAAAGTATTAATTTTCAGTGTTTTACACTTTGAGGGCTTTAAGACATATCAACAAAGCAATTATCTGTCACAAGGACAGATCAGACAAGTGAGAAGTTTTACATTTTATCAATCCACACACTGCACCCAACGTGAAAGACACTAAGTAGGTCAGTGTAACTGCTTTTAATAGCCTGTACTACAAAGTGCTGAAAATAGCACAACTGAGCAGCGATCCTAAAAGGAAAGCAGTCACAAACTGAAAAGCATCTGCTTTAGGAAAGGACCACACACTTTGTCTTACCTAACAGCTAGGATTACTGCTACATTCATAGTTGAAGTGATTATAACATACTTTCAGAAATTATCCATTTTTCAATTAAGACATTAGCACTGCAAGCAGGATGAAACAAGCTGCAGCATAACACACTAAGGTCAAGGTATGTGATGTTTTCTTCCCCTCAGTTCCAGCCTGCAGTAAAAGGTTGGTTAAAAAATGAAGTCGTTTCCTCCCTGATTTCCATCCTACGGCTTTGCCTACGAAATTCTGATTCTTTAGTTTTACTGTTGGAAGTTGGCTTGTCTTTATGTGCCATGAATATTATTGCTGCAAATTCACTGCTGTCTCACTTGTAAAAATGATTCTATTAAAGCATCCTTGACTCTCCTTCCCTCACTCACTTTCATAAATACCCTGATCTTTGACTATTTCATCTCAAGCTTCAAAATGAAACTGGTGTTCAAACGTTTTTTGCAATCATACCTACACGTGCTACTGTCTGCACAGAGAAGGAAAGCGCCTGCATCTTCATGGCTCTGGAAGTGTAAGTTCTCTCTGCCATAAATCTTAAAGGCCTGGTATATGAATAGCATACTTAAGCTGGAGTAGCAAGTGGATGCAGAGGTTGATATCTAACCATAACATCTAAAAGCAAGGAGAAAAATCAACAGCTTGGGGGTATCTAAACAATACAAGACTTGGTTTTGCCTACTAAAAAACACTAGCTGTGGCTTTCCAGTTTTTTCATCCACCTTCTAAAGGCCATATTTGCCATGCAATGTAATCCTCGTCTCCCACATAGCAGTGCTCATGACAGCCATTTTGATTGCATCCAAAGCAACCCATTTTTGATTTCTAGGAAAGACTGCAGAAACCAGACTCCAGAGGTCATCTGCACCTCACAGTGCCATTCACAGGATGTTTAACAAAAAATACCAAACACAGTTCAGTCATGTTCACCTCATGGCTAACGCTGATGGAGAAGAAACCTTCTTCTCACCCCCTTCCCTCACCACCTATCACCTTAACCTCTGCAGATAAATTAAAAGCACAGCTGGTATTCTCTGGGTGCCATCGGATGCACAGGCTGAGGTACCAATTAACACTATGAGGGAATGAAGCTCAGTACATCTGCCCAAATCTCAGCCATTTTTCCCTAAGAATACCAATGGATTTTGTGAACCATTACCCACAGATATTGCCCACTCAACAGTTCCGAGATAAATATTTTCCAAGGAAGAATGGTGTCACCAAAACAGTAACAAACCACCAGGCACTCACACTGACAGTGATCAGCTTCTAAATTAAAAGCCACTTTGCAAAGCACACAGTGATGGTAAGGAGTAAGGCCAGACTGATACCAAATCCCATTATTTATGCAGGGATAGGCTGTGGAGGGCCTGTAATGTCTCCACGCAATCCAATGCACTCTACAAAAACATAAGAAGATACAGACCCTGATTTGATACACCTAAGGCACAAAAAGAAAACTCTTGAAATTTTGACACTTTTGTGTCCTGTGACATAAAACTGAAGCCAATTCAGTTATAATTTTACTGCAAGCTGGTTTGTAATTACTTAGAACCAGCATGGGCAGTAACTACTGGACAAATTTTAAAATCATCTATCACATAGCTTTCACAAGCCCAGAATTTTATGCTCATTCACCTTCATGCAGAACTTAGCTCATGTCATACTCTTCTACAATACACAGTGCTCAGTGAAGCACTGTTACTTTGGCATGCATTTGGTCCAAACTATCTTGACTGGCACAACAAGGTCTCCAAATAAAGTAAATCTGATCTCTCAGAGATACAACAGAACTCCACAATTAATTAGAATAACAATACAGGAGGTTACCCCATTACCACCTGCAAACTTTATAACTAGCTCAATTCAAACAAGTTTGGTTTTTTTTTTTTCCTCTAACACACACAAAAATAAAACAGAAATATCTATGTTAACAGCAGTTTCAATTTGCTCATTACACAATTTACAAAGTGTATGCACAGGTAGGAAGAAGAGATGTTAATCTGTCAGTCTTGTAGCATGTGACATTTTCTGATTTTTTTTTTTAGTTAGTATTTTATATTTGTTGTATAATCTATTTTACGTTAGAGAAGACATACATGGTTGAGTTAATGCTTTTTGGTTTTGCAACTTCAATTAATCCCTAGCTCTACCTGTTGTTTCTACATCTCTCTGGCATGATGCTTCATTTCCAAATTCTCCTTATTGGCAAGATTTTGAAGCAACTTAACAATACATTCTAGTTCACAGAATCCTGCAAGATATTCCATATTACTTTATTAAGCAGAAATCTGAAGTTAACTAAACAACAAGGTAAAACTCATCTATTTTAGAACTAGCTTCTTCAATGTGCTTTTAAAATTGTAACTTCCTTCCTTACTCACATGTGCAATAAACAAAATGTTCTAATGGCAAAGATTTTTTTAGCAAAAGGTATCAGCACCCCCCAGTTCAAGATTAAAACGTAAACCAGGAAAAGCAGGCCTACCATAATCCACCTTTGTCTTTCACAGAAAAGAAATAGAAACTACTTTCATATTCTAATACAAGCATTGCTCAATTTATAGCATCTATCAAAAGGTGATTAAACATTTCCACCTGATCCTCTGTTCTGAATAAAAAGGCAAATTTTCCTGCCATTTACTCCAAGTTGTTGATGAGATTATATCACAAGATACTGAAAAACTTGAATTTGGGAACATAATTGACAGTCTAGCCTACTGAGTGGAGGTTGCTGGGAAACACATAATACAACCAAACCTTCTCAGAAATGCATTAAGTTCATCTTAAATAGGCTTTCTCTTTCCTCCTCACTGTCCATACCAGAACACAGATGGCTCACTCACTCCTTTTAAAACTAGGTATTTTCATAGAATCATAGAATCGTTTGGGTTGGAAGGGATCTAAAAAGATCATCTAGTTAGAACCCCCCTGCCATAGGCAGGGACACCTTCCACTAGCCACTAGCCCAAGTTCCCCAAAGCCTCACCCAGCCGGGCCTTGAACACTTCAACGGACAGGGCATCCACAGCTTCTCTGGGCAACATGTTCAAGTGCTTCAACACCCTCTCCATGAACAATTTCTTCCTTACACCCAGTCTAAACTTTCTACTGTCTACAGCTGCTTCTAGCAATGAAGTGAACGTGACCTACCAACAGCTCTTGGGATGGCGAGCACGCAGAAGGGCTCTCAACATCCCTGAACACCAGCTCTCTTTGGCTGAGAAGTTGGAGACCACCCGAGCAAACACACACTAGTGAAATGAAAGGAAAAGAGGTTCACAAACAAGGCTGAGACCTCAGCCTGTAGGAAAGCTCCATCTCCAGCTGTGACCAGTCAAAACTCCAAATGCAAGAAAGGAAACAAGTAGAAGGGGAGACTTTGGTCTATCAGCACCTTTCCTAAAACTACATCACAGCACTTAAGATATGAGTCTTATTCTCCTGCCTCTATTTCCTTTATAGGGTATATAGTTCTTTACTAAGACCATACTAGCACAGTCATACCAATTATTTTGGCTTAAAACACACTAACAAAAAAGAATACCCTCTAAGGTTACTCATGGATAGGTAGAACATGATATATGTCTGGCTGTTCTTTGGCTTCCATAGATATTTTCAAATGCTTAAAAGTACATTTATCACTGAAGAGAACAATTTTGGCAAAGAAATTACAATCATTTTTGTAGTAAAAAAGCAGTGCAGAAAACCTTGAAGTGCTGAAGTTCTGTTTTTCATTCCAGCCACCAAATGTAACTGTATACTTACTACACATGCTTTTTATTTCTCTGATCTGCAAACCATTCCTGTCAAATCCCCAAAGCAAGTGTTCAGTCCCAAGGTCACTACAAACACATACTTCTCTCTTCTCCTCCTTCTGTAAATCAGTTTTGGTACGTTTTTGGAGGATTTTCAGACTTCTTAAAGCAACAATAAGGCTTTTCACCATGTCAAATTGTTATTTTAAACCCTTTACTGGCCTTCATTATGGCCTTGTAGGCCTTTGTTACTGCAGTGTAACTGCTATCTTCCAAAACTGCTATTTGAAAAAGCTTGTTCACAGCCACTTAGGAAAAGTAAGCAGGAAAAAGTGCTAGCATCGTGTTCTGAACGGCACAAAGCATGAGAACATGCCTCTAACCAGACCTGTGCAAGAGATAGGCAGCTAGTTAAGCTCTTGACAACTCAGGCCTCTTGCTACCTCTGACTCAAAGGAGGAAACTCAAAACATTCAGCCAAATCTCCACAGAAACTTCTGTCCCCTCCATGCACTAGATCTCATACAGCCAGCCACTCAGCCTGAGTGAGCTACTTGCGAGCCACCCACACCATCTTTCTTTCCATTCCGACAGCAGCCCAATCATGACACTTTACAGTGAGTGGTAGTTCCTTTGCTTGATTTCAGATTACTTCCACTTTTCAGTGCACCTTGTTTCTACTCCTGTTCTTATTACTTTCGTCTCCTTTTTAATAAAGATTTTGCTCTCCAGTTACTCAAGGTGCTTCTCCAACCTTTCTTTCCATAGCAATCTTACGGCATCTGTCACAAAATTGTGTGTGCCCTGCATTGCCTACACATAAAGGAACAGAAAGAGAACAGAAGCTACCTTTAAAATGTGAATTAAAAAAATTACAAGAAATACTAATTTCTGTCAAGGAGACAAAGTTCTGTTGCTGTTAACACAAATTAGCAGTCAGATGTCTCATATAAACACACACCTATGAAAGACGATGGGAATGTCTACCTGCTGCATGAAGTCCTTTAACTCCAAGTGAAATTGTAAATCCTCTTCTTTTTAGCTGAAGCAATACTACTATACTGAATTTTAAAATCTGTACAACCTCCCCTCCTATTTGTTTTCCTGAAGTGGTCCAACATAGAAATGCCAGGATTTATTGTTTCAAAGAGTCTGCTCTGTCTGAAGTTCACCTTGATTTCTAAGGATTTTAATTTCACTTCAGTTAATCAGGGTTTAACCTACTGGATTTATGCTTGCCCTGCTCCATATTTCCTATCCATTTTGCTGTTCCTGGGTGATGAAACTTATTACTCATGACACTTCTGAATCACAGAGTGACTATCATCTAGCAAGTATTCATAGAGCTCAGCAGACTGGCCTATTATTATTTTTTAAGCAGTGACATCCCAGCAGCTTTTTATTTTACATTCTCCACCTATTAGTTGTATTTATTATACATCTGATCCGGTTAACAAGAAACTGATTGGTCAAGCAAGCAAAAAACACAGCTAGAAAGACGAACCTTGCAAATCCTGTGCATATGTCTTACCTACAAGCAAAAAAGAGCTTACCACTTAAATGCCTTGCTCCTTCATACTAATAAAGGACCGTTGTGCCATTATGATTGACCTTCTTTCCAGATCATACTGTACATCACTGTTCTGCATCTCAAATAAACCTTTTCCTAACACAACCATGAAACTGTATCAGAGGAACAGAGAAGCTTAACTAGGATAGCACTTTTCTAACTATATTGCAACTAGTAGCAATTACAAGGTACATTTTGAAGGTCTAGATTCATTCTAATGAAAACACCCATATTTTAAAACTCAAGCCTTGAATTTCTCCTTTTTTTGTGTGGGATGTTTTAACCTTTGAAAAACCCCCACATGACAATCTAAATGTTGGGACTGATCCGCCTACACTTTCTCCCCAAGAAAAAAGGGTTCTAATAGAAACTATTGTAAAGTGTCTGGTTTTTATTTTACAGACAGAAAATTCAAGTTAATGGGATCAAACAGCAGAAACACAACGCATTCAAACACCACTTTCCTCTTGCCCTACCACGTACTTGAGGGCATGCCTAAGCTTCCAGTCCTGCCCTACTGGCTCTCACTAAAGGAGGACTGAGCAGTTCTTTCCCTCCTCTACGAGAAAGGGCACCTGTGCACCTGCCAAGGTCTGTGTGTGCGTTGGAAGCATCTGCTCCTCACCCCATGAGCTTCATCCACCTCTCAAGCATTGAAGGTAGCTAGCAATAGCATGAGAGATCATCAAAAAGAACTCTGACAGGAAAAAAAGCAGGAACTAGGGGAAAAACTGAAGGTCTGTGAGGATGTTTTGTGATCCTTCAAGTGTGTATCTGGGAGCTATTCTGTTAGAATAGACTTGGTTTGCTATTTGCAGATCCAAACATAGCTTCTGAAGGAGAAGTGCAGCTAGGAGTCTTACAGCTGTAGCTTATACAAATAAAGAATTAGTGCAATAAGTGTGCTTGTTACACATTTGATGCCATGCCTGCTTAATATACTTTATGTACTGTCTGGTACAAAGTACTGCCTAGAACCTTCTCCAAGGTGAGCATAAGAAACATCTATCTCTGAAAAAAAGTATGTCATACCTACAGCTTCACAAGTTCAAACTATACCTTCAGGTGTACCTGAGGCTCATTCATTTTTCCCCACAACCGTAACACCAGACACCAAGCAGCATGTTTTCACTCGGGGTGAAAGGGAAGACAGCAGCAAAATGACAAGGAATGTCTCAGTCTCCAGACTCGGAAGTTATCTTGGATCCCAGTACAACCAGTCTCTCAAAATTCCAGTACTCAAGAGACACCAAGAAAGCCCAAAGTAGCAGACTAAAGAATAAATACCACATTAATGTGTCCAGGCTTTAGCAAAAGTATCATTCCCCAGGACACCATGGGTCCTGTATTTTTCACTAGGTTTGAGCTCAAATACTTTCTGAGTGATTTCTTCTTTTAAGGAAAAAATACTAACATTGTTTACAGGGGGAATGACTTACAAGGTCTGCTGCCTGCTTATCTTGAAATCAAACTTCCAAAGGTCTAGTATATTAAGAATCTGAGGACAGTTTTCTTCTGTGATAGTCTTAAAGTTTGATTGTTTTGTCCTTTTTATTTGCTTTTTAAACTGTGATTAGAAGAACGGGGGAGGCTTCCAACAGCAACAATTCTGGAGAAACCTCCACCACAACATACTTTCAGAAGTAAACAGGCTATATAAAAAAAAAAACCAACAAAACAGTTAAAAAGAGTTATCACCGGGATTCCATGACTATGAGTGTGAGTTACAGGTACTGCCATATCCTCCCACATTCAGGGTGTTGGTTTAAACACAGATGCAGCCATGTTTGGCACATGGTTTATGGAGGTGTGCAGACGTAAGCTCTTCAGTGGGCAGCTGACCTACGATGTCAAAAACCTCTTAGTTCTGACACGTTTTCCAACTCAGAGACAAGGGAAGATCATGCAGCCTATCTTACTCCAGCAAAGAACAATGCTTTCTTTCTTTGATCAGACCAGAACTGTTACTGAAAAATGCTCAGATCCCAGGTATTCTTAAAAGGCAGGTGTGATGTTTTCGGCTAGGATAGAGTTAATTTTCTTTATAGTAGCTGCTATGGGGCTGTGTTTGGGATTTCTGATGAAAACAGTGATGATAACACAGGGATGTTTTAGTTACTGCTGAGCACAGAGTCAAGGCCTTTTCTGCCTCCCCCACCTGGAGGAGCAGGCTGGGGGTGCACAAAAAGTTGGAAGGGGACACAGCGGGGACAGCTGACCCCAACTGAGCAAAGGGTTATTCCAGACCGTGTGATATCATGCTCCGGATATAAAGCTGAGGGGAAGAAGAGTGGTGGCATTTGTAGTCCCAAGTCACTGTTACGCGTGATGAAACCTGGCGTTCCTGGAGATGGCTGAACACCTGCCTGCCTACAGGAAGTGGTGAAAGAATTCCTTGTTCTGCTTTGCTTGCAAGTGCAGCTTTTACTTTACCTATTAAACTGTCTTTATCTCAACCCATGAGTTTTCTCATATTCATTCTTCTGATTATCTCCCCCATCCCACCAGAGGGGCAGTGAGTGAGCAGCTGTGTGGTGCTTAACTGCCAGCTGGGTTTAAATCACAACAGCAGGTTATAGTATAATCAGATGTCTGGCCTGTACAGTTCAGAGAAGAAAAGGCAGCCATCATTGGGAATGCCAACCAATGCTGCTCTGACCTCAATGAGTCTTCAGGCTAAGCAACGAGTACACAAAATATATGAACTGACAGTAACTAACAAAATGGACATTCTTCTTGCTCCTGTTAGACATCACAGTTGTCTCTCCAAGCACCAAGAGATTCTAGCATGGAGCACACAAATCTGAAGTGAGCTGAATGCTATGGTCACTTTGTAGGCCTTCTATCATTTTTGCAGTAATTTTTATACAGAGGAAATATTTGTAGTTGAACTATACAAATATGAAAAAGCACTAGTTTGGAAGTATCAGTTTACAAACCATTTCTAGAGGCATTTTCACGTCTTTGTGACATTTCTGCTCCTCTCTCCA